>NW_010182123.1:0-2277 GCF_000695765.1 Mesitornis unicolor
GACCGGCCTTATTTCCTCTCCCCGCAAGCCAGAGGGCCCTGAGCATCACCAGCGCACAAGCCTGGGGTTTGCCAGCCCTGCCTCCGAAGCCCCCCAGCACCCCTCCCCGCTCCCTGCTACTGTTCACATGCAGGGTAGAACCCACTGCAGCTCCCTCCATTGCCACCCCAGCCCAAAACCCTGTGGGCCCAACACCCCCTAAGTCTCCTCTCATCCAGGATGCTCCTCACCCCTGCGCTCAGCCGTGTACAGACTTGGGAGAGGGGCCACACCACCCTATGGAGGAAGAAGCTGGGTGAAACTTGGGCTTGGGTGAAACTTGAAGCCCACACCAGGCATCAAGAGCCTGGGGTTACTGCTGGCCACAAAGAGCCTTAATAGGATGGTGTACCCCCCCAGGACTTTGTCCTCAGCACTCCCACCTTCCGCAGCTCATCATGGGGGATCCTGCACCTCCACCCTCCGCAGCGCCATGCCTGGCTCCATCATCACTGTTACTCACACCTCTCACCCACCACAGCACTTAAACACGAAAGACATATGGAAATGAGTGGCACTAACAAGAGTATTAATTAAAAAACCATCTGTTGAGCCAAGGGAAGCTTTCCCCTCCCACAGCCAGGCTTGGGTAGGGATAGAGCTTAGGGCAGTGATTTGGCTCCTTGGGAGAGCAGGATACAGCCAGAGGAGAGAGCATAGGGCAGCGCAGCCCACAGGCTGGGCAGGAGGAGGGCACAAAGAGGTAGTCGTACAGCCAAGCTCCATACGGAGGTCTTCAGACATCTTCTCACAGAGCAAAAGGCATGCCAGATCCATCCAGTTTGCTTTGTGTTCACCATGCTGACTCTCATCTCAAGGGCACTTGCTGTTAGCGGGTCTCAGCCCAGGTCTCCTCTGCACAGTGCAAAGCAGCCCTGCTTCCCTGCAAGTGGGCACAAGCAGGGTTTGGGAGTGAAACTCTAGGCTAAAGCCCCTCCTCAACCACTCGGGGCCGGTTCAGGAGCTGGTGCAGCATCCTGCTGTGGAGTTGTTTCAAGGTGGAAGGCCATCAGGGATGGCAGTCCAGTGCCCAGAAAGGCTTGGTGGCCAGTGCCACAAGCACATTCAGCATCCATCTGGTATCCAGCTAGGACTTTCCTACAGCAGCCTTAGCCATAACTGTGTCCCTGAACTGCGAGCTCTGCCCATAGCACAGTTATAGCAGGCAGGTCCCATGCTCCAGCTCTGCCTGACAGTGGCAGCAAGCACAGAGGGCAGATGGTCCATGTGCAGGAAATACCTGGCAGGGAGAAATCACAACCTGCAGCACAGATGGGATAGATACTTCTGCAACAAGCAAAGGGATGCGTGCTACCTCTCCTCTAACAAGGGATATGAACTTCCTCTAGGAAGGCAGAGGCCAAGACACCAATCTCCCCAAGCCCAGCTGCAGGAAACACACACAGCTCTCCAGTGTCTGCTGCTCACAGAGCATCCCCTGCCACTGAAGAATCACAGGATGGGGCCAGGCAGAAAGGCAGCCCTGCGAGACAGTGAGTCCAGAAGCATCTCTCCTCTCAGATGACAGCCTTGGGATGGATGAACCTTATGGAAGGAGCACAGCGATGGAGACACATGGCAAAGGGAAGCAGACATCCAAGGTAGAAGCCTCCCTCGGTGTGGGGCCAGTGGCCACAGCCCCAGATGACCCACTTCTAACCAGAGGAAGCTGTAAGGAGAGCAAGAGCAGCAGATTTTGAGCTGTTGGGCAGCCCCCAGCTCTCAGTGCCAACACTTCCCATGAAACAGTGAGGCAAGCCCTTAGCAAAGGTGGGCATCCACTACTGGGACTCACCGCACGGGACATGGCAGTCGCACTCACAGACATCACAGCGCAGGAACCAGCGGGCCCAGCCTGAGTGCTTGGTGACACAGGCTGAGATCTTGATGCAGCCATGGTTGAGGAAGGCTCCCAGGTGGGTCTGGGTGCTGCAAGATGAGGAGCACCTCCCAGTAATATCCCGCTCACTGATCTCAATCCGACCTCGCAGGCAGATCCCTGCAAAAGCAGGGCCAGAGCACATCACAGAGTGCCCACCAGCACTGCAGCCCTCCTGCAGCAGGCTGGGGGAAAAGAGGGATTGGAGACGTGCTTGCAGCTATCCCGCCTGCTCCCCATGCAGACAGGGTGCCCCCCTCAGGCTCAGTGTGACACCCAGAGGTACTCACGAAGGCAGGTGGGCTTGGGAGTCCAGGTGCCGTCAGATTGGCAGGCGCTGGCTGGGTCCCCCAGCAGCA
>NW_010182123.1:2308-8703 GCF_000695765.1 Mesitornis unicolor
GCAGCTGTACCGCACCACGGAGCCAACCCACCAGTCATTGCCATGTACCACCGAGTTGAAGTCTGCTTCGGGTCGCCCGCAGTTCACTGGGGACAGGGAAGTTCTGGTGGGCAGCATGGTGCTAGCACCGCGTGCAGTCTGTTCAGCAGAATAGCAGCCCAAGGGGATGCACCCAGACAAGGGTCCTGGGCAAGGACCAGGGTGCTGGGCAGGCTCTGCGGGTACCCCAGCCTGCGTCCCCTTGTGGTCCGAGGACCGGACTGCTGGAGAGACTCCATGCACGTGTGTGTGTGGCACAAAACCTGCCCATCACAGCCTGGCAAGCCCTGCAGCCATCCCCATGATCCCACAGTCTCCCCACTCTGGCTGTACCTCGGCAGAAGGACTTGTAGCCCAGCCAGCAGCAGCTGCCGTTCCCGCACTGGCTCCTCTTCAGCTCCTTGTGCTTTCCTTTGCAGCCCCCCAGACAGATGGGTGCTGTGCCAGACCAGTACGTATCCATGTCTCCTGGTGCCACAGGGAGCAAGACAGAGCAGGGCTGGGCAGGGGCTGAGGACCACCCTTCCCACCAGCTCCCCAGCCCTCAGAAACCCACAGGGAGGTGGTACAAGCCCAGCCAAAGCTCATCTCAGCCCACCTCCCCACCCCTCCCGCTTCCCCTCTGTCAACCCTCAGCACGAGGATCTGACAAAGGTCTTCCTCCCTGCTGGGGAAGACTGGTCCAGCTAGGTGCCAGCAGCTCTGAGGCACCCCATGAGCCCCTCTTTCCCCAGACACCCCGTTACCTTCTGGGTCCTCACAGGAGACCAGCGTGGCCAGCACAGTGAGGAAGAAGAGGCCCAGTCCCATAGCATGCACTCTGGTCTCCTTCTCTTACCCCTCAAATCAAAAACCTCCTCAAATTAAACACCTCCTCTTTGCTTGCCCAGGAGAAAGTGAACTTGGTTTCCATACACACAGGACAAGGGGTGCTGTAGGACACAGGGGAAGGGAGGAGACATTCCCTTTAATGCCAATCCTCTCCCTAGCAGATAATCTCTGGCAGATTACCCTCCCTGGGCCCAGTGTTTAAAGGGACAACTCCTCCCAGCCACCGCAGCCTCACCTCCGCTCCCAACACCTAGAACTCGCGTAGTGCAGGGGCACTGTAGTCCAAGATAATGCAGATGCAGCTATGGCTCTGGCAGCAGAGCCCTGTGTATTGGAAAGGGAGCCAAGCTGGAAGTGCTGAGAATGCAAATCTGGCAAGAGGCCCTTCTCTCGAAGGTATCCTTGGCCCAGCTCTGCCAAGTGGCAGGGAGCAAGGGCCAGGCAGGGAAGGCTGGGAAAAGCTCGGCCATATTGCATGCCAGCAGTCCAGGACATGTCAAGAGATCTTGGCAGCTCTTCAGTGCCCACCTTCCACATAGCAGGCTCTAGGCAACTTGGTCTCATCCTCTCACCACAACATGCTATGAGGCTAGCAGGGATGGGGCTGAAATAGACACCAGACACCGGTTGGCCTGGCAGACTGAATTTATTGGTCTTGCCAAAGTACACTTTGCCCAGCCAGGAGCCCAAACCCCAATATGGGGAGGAAACCCAGGGGAAGGACAAAAGGAGTAAGGAGCTTCTGGTCCCCCAGTGCTGCACAGTAGTAGTTGCCTGCAAAGGACAGCACCTCCAGCCCACTCCTCCCAGAGATCAGTGCAGTGTAATGGGATCGGTGACGATTTTGATTCTATCCTAGCTGAGGACCAAGCTCAGCAAGGGCTGGCAACTTAGCTGCACAGCAGCAGGGTCCACATCACCAGTGAGCGACCAAGAAGGGAAGGCCTGCGTCAGGCTAAGGCTAAGCCTCCTGGAAGGGTGGGAGAGGCTTGCTAGTCCCTAATCCCCAAAAGGAGGAGACAGACAGCTCTTTCCAGCTTGGATCTCTTGTCCCACAACTGAGAAAAACCTGTCCTTCCCCTCTCCCCATGCTGACCAGAACTGGCAGCCAGTGAGGCTCCGGCAGCAGAGGGGGAAGCTAGCCAGCTGCAAGTAGGTGAAGACAAGCTCAGTCCTCTCCCCTAAGCACTTCCCAACTTGCCCTACTGGCACATCCCATGAAGGCCCAAGGTCTCCACACACAGAGAGGCAGGCGAGCACTTCACACAATCTGGATGCCCAGCTCCTCAGCAGTCTTCTGCAGACGGTCCATGACATTCTCCTCCAGCTCCATAGCCAGTCCGCTGGGTGCTGCCACCTGCTTCTCTGAGGACGTGCTGGCTGTGACATAATACACAGTCTCACTCTCCCCATGCTCATTGGTCCGGTTCACCACACGGATGATGGGGTTGGCTGGGATGCTGCAATCCTGCTCCGATGACAGCGCTGCTCCTGGGAGGGCACTCGGCCGTGCTGGCTCAGGATTGTCAGCAGAGCAAGCTGCCGGGCGCAGCGGGGCCACTTGCAACTCAGCGATGCTGTTCTCCACCAAGGAAGCCTCTGCCGGGGCCTCCAGAATGATGCCCTGCAGGTTGGCCTCACCCTCAGACAGCACCACACACTCAGCTGAGCCATCCAGTGCCTCCCCCTGCTTCTCTCTGTCCTTCAGTAGCTGCTCTGTCAGCTCCACGCTCTCGTAACGCACCAGCTGCAGCCTCATGTAGCCATCCTCATGTTCCTTGTACCTGTGCAGGGATAGACAGGGGTGATGGAGGCAGTCACACTGCAGCCCATTCCCAAGAGACAGGTAGGCAGCCTGAAGCAGCCCAGGAAGGGGTACTATATTCTAGATTCCACTGCCCAGTCCTACACAGATGATACCAGGCAAGTAGGATAAAAACCCTTCAGCCCCTACTCCTAAAAGCACATCCATGTGGCAGCTTCTGAGCTTTCTGCCAGGCCTCTATCATCTCCCAAGCCCATCTCCTTTCACCACTCTGTTTCATTTGGAGCATCTGAAGTCCCAGTGCCTTCCCAGCCACTAGAAAATGGGTCTTGAGTACATTACAGGCAAACATCAGAGCCTAAGCATTGCCAAATCTCTGCTCTAGAAAGATGCAGGATGCAACTCCAGCTGTCTCTTGCACTAGAGAGGAGGTAGTGAGGAGCTAAGAGTGGGCAGTACCTGAATCGAGGGTGCCCCGAGGGCCATTTGAACTGGTGTTTCTTCCGGAGGTGGACAGTGAGGTTGTTTCCACGCGTGAAGCACTTGTCACAGACATGGCACTTGTACCGGGGCTCTGAGTCACCCTGAAGGGCAGAGAGAGGGATGTGAATACTCCAAGAGCCAGATCAGAGGGAACGGTATCCACGCCTATGCATGAAAGGAGGAATCAGGTTCCCCAAGAAGACTGACATGACATATCATTGCAGAAGTAAGAGAGGAATGCAACCTGACCTCACATTCCTACAGCCCTGGTCAGCCTGGGGCACTTCACAGGACTTTAGCTTTTTTCCTCATGCTTCTGTAGAGCATGTTGCACTTAGCAGTTCTCAGCCTCACTGAGAGAGAGTACACAGCAGAACAGCCCTCTGCTCCCTTCCTACCTCATGGACTTTCCGGTAGTGCAGTTTGATGGAGCAGATGGAGCGTGCAGTGAAGCTGCAAGCCTCAAACTCGCAGCGATAGGCTGACTCTTTGCTGTGCGTGTCCAGATGTCTCCTCAAGTCAATGAGATTCTTGCAGCTAAAACAAAATTATAAGGGAACAAAGCTGAACACTGTGTAGCACACACTCACGCCTCTGGGTGTTTCTCCATCATGAGTCTGGGAAGATGGAACGCCCTGGTCCCTACCTGTAGTCACAGTAGTCACACTTGAACGGTCGCTCCTCGCTGTGCCGAAAACGAATGTGACTGCGCAGGGAGGAGGGCAGCGGGCAGGTCATGTCACACAGAGGGCACTTGTAATGGTTCACTGTGTGAAAGAATGGGTGGAAAACATGACCACAGAGCAGGAGAGCACACACGCTTCACAGCCTCAGTTGAGGAAGAAGCCTTTACTCACCATGGTTCCTCATATGGTCACGGAGCAGCCTCTCTGTGGCAAACCTCTTGGAGCAGTGAGAACACTGAAATCTCTGCTCTGCAGCATCCAGGACAGGGAGAAAGCAGAGAGCGTGGTGAGAAAAGAGATAGAAAGAACAGCACAAAGAACAGCAAGTGAGCAAAAGAGGCAGTTAGAGTGGGGCTGGGAACCCTTCTCTCCAGAGACAGCAGATACTGACTACAATGCTAAACAACAACAAAAAAAGCCCACAAAACACTTGCAAAGATCAATTTGCCTCCCCTTTGCACAGCCTCCTTGTGCTGCCAGTGCAGGAACTGGGGAGTAACCATCACACACACACACACACCCCCCACCAGCACAGCACAAGGGGAATTGACAAGCAAATCCCAGTGCTGCTGCAAGTGCTCAGCTGCTGCCTTTGACATCAGTCCTGGGCCCCTGCAGGAAGAACAGCTCTGGCTGCAGAAGTGCAAGTCCTGTGCAGCCTTGCCAGCCTCCAATCCTCCTGCTTCTGCAGGAAGACACTGCTCAGAGTTTCATCAGTGTCTGAGTTCCCATTCATCAGAAAAGCCAGGCTGTTTCCACCCACTCCTGCCCTGCCCACAGGAACTTACGGTCTAACGCAGTCTGGCGGCGGATGTGGTCAAAGAACTTGGTGTTGTTGGCAAACATCCCCCCACAGGTAGGACAGGCCACCACCTTCTCCTGTGTATGGCTGCGCAAGTGCTCCCGCAGTTTGCAGCGCCCCTTGAAGGTACAATCGCAGTCTAAACAGAAACAGCAGAATGCCATTAAGATCCTCAACACACGGGCCACAATCCACAGCCTGACAGAGCGGCAGGCCTCTTGCTTCTGTTTTGACTAGCAAAGATCAACTCCCTGCTCCAAAAACCCCACAGAGCAGGGTCACAGCAGGATGAGATCAACAGTGTACAACTGGCATGACTCTGCCCCACTGCAGGCAGCTAAGGCAACTGCACAAACACGGGAGAAAGAACTTATTGAAAGAATTAAAATGGAGCCTTTTCTTCTAGGTACTAATTAAATTTAAACTAAAAGCTCCATATTAAGTACTTAGCTATATCCCCTGAAGGAAATCCTACAGGAACATTTCACTGTTAGGACCATGTGCATATTTCTGAAGTTCGAGAGGCTCTCTGAAACCCTACCAAGGGGTGTAGAGTTCTCAAGTTTGCAATCCAGCCCTGTGCAAAGGCCTCTAGAAAGGCCTTGCTGTGCACCCACTAACCTTTCCAGCCGCAGAGGACCACGTGGTTCTCCTTCCCTGCTGCCTTGTACTCCAAACAGAAGCTGTGATCCTCCACGTGCCGATAGAACCACTCGGGATTATCAAATGATCTCTGTCAGGGAGCAGGGACAGACAGAACAGTGAAAAGAGCAGCAAAAGTTGGCCTCAGCCAGAGCACAACAGACACTTTCACACAGGTACAAACACAGCCAAAGGGCAGGCACGCAAGTGAGCCACAGGAAAAAAGCAGCTCTCCTTCCCTTGGCCACCGTGTCACAAATAACACACATGAAAGCAAAACCGGATCCCCTGTTCTCACCTCACAGTACTCCCAGAGACACAGAAAGTTCTCCTGGATCTCAGGGATGATGTTGCGGCTCTGGAAGTCCAGTTGGCAATGGCTCACGTCTGACTGGCTTTGCAGGGCCCGCAGCCCCCAGTACTTCAGCTTGGTGTGGTAGCAGTGGAAATAGACGTGGCGAATGAGGTCAACTGAGCTCTCCGGGGAACAGAAGCCACACTCCTGCCACAAACACGAAACCCCCCCCCCCTGCCACAAACACGTGTATTCCTCTGCAACACAAACAGGAGATACACAGGCCATAATGGTCTGACGATAACTCTCAAAGTAAAGCTCAGGTTGCTGCACACAGAGAAACACCGCAGCTTTCTTTTTCATCGGATTCCAGTCCTGCAGCACTGCTCTCCTCAGCGAGAGGAAGAGCCTCTCACAAAGCAACACCTTAGAGAAGGAGGAGGGCTCATAAGTCGCAGCAGCCTCAGCTGCGAGCTCCTTACCGAGAGGGTCCACCTCATCCCGGTGCTCCCCGGGAAGGTGCTGCTGGAGGTGCTGGGCTACGTGCTCGCAGAACTCCTCCATCTTCGAGGCCACGTAGGTGCACATCTCCCACTCACACTGCAGCACCAAGGCCTCCTTGGTGGGCGGCATGGCTGGAGCCGCCGGCCCTAAAAAGGCGGGCGGAGACGCCGAGAGCTCCCGTCACCGTGGCCGTCACCCACTGTCCGAAACCGGCCCGGGGCGCAGTCCGGCAGGCCTCGGCGAGGGCAGGGGCGACCCCGCGCTCCCGCAGCGATGATCGGAGCCGGGGCTGAGCCCAGCGGCACCGTACCGGCGGGCGGGGAGAGGGGAGCCCGCCCCACAGACCCT
>NW_010182124.1:0-7003 GCF_000695765.1 Mesitornis unicolor
TCCAACTCCTAACGTTCTGTGATTCTGTGAGGAGTATGGAAAGTTGCACCACTCAAAGTTAGTGCAGGGAGAGGAGCAGAAGAAGAACTGGCTGAGGAAAGGGATTTATAAATGTGGTGCTCTTATTATAACCAGTGTTTATGTGATTGTGGTCTTGGTTAACCAGAGAGACAGTGTTAGTGAAGGAAACATTGGTGCCGACTTGTCTGAGTTTGCTATAAGAAATAAAGCAATTTTTGCTGGCTGTTTCTTGTAGAATTGTTTGCAAACATGGTAGGATTTTAACATGCTAATTATTTTTAAAGAGTGTATGTCTACAGGGAGAATTTTCTCACCAGTGTAGTCAGTCAGTAACTTAAGTAAAACCACCTGAAGCTCTACATACCCAAGAGCACCATTCTTTGCCAAGTGAATGTGTTTAATCTCTATAGTTGGAGTCAGACTTGTAATCCACAGATGCTTTTGAAATGGCAAAATTATACTCTTAAAAAAAAACAAAAACCAAAAACTGGCAAAACCTTCAGTTAACTTTGACAAAGACGAAATCACAGACAGCTATGGAAAGGCTGTTTCAATCAATTAAAAGCTAAAAAAGAAAGAAAGGAAAAGGGTACTTCTTCAGGCTGTGGGCTGTTTCCTAGCAATAAGAATGCCAGAAAACCTTGGTTTGTTTTTTGAATTATGCCTGTTAACTGAGACACAGAAATTTCACTGTCTTTCAGGTAGAGATGTGACATTTTGAAAAATGTGTTAAAATTTGGTGGGGTTGGTTTGTTTGGTTTTTTTTCCTGTTGGATGAGGAAAAAAAACTTTGATCTATTCTATGGATTGTGTTTTGAGAGTTCCTCAAATCAGTGAAAAGAGCCATGTAAAGAGATGCTGACCCTCAGATCTGAAGCTTTCTAATTATATACATACAGAATCATGACACAATGCCTAATAATGTGCTTGTTGCCTCATAAACACGTTTGGAACTATTGCTTTCCTAGAAGTCAAGATGCAAATCGTGTCTGAACTTGTAAGAAGCTGCATTGTTTTGGGCCGCACCAATTTCAAAGCTGCTCTTTAATGCATGATGTTTTCTTACCTGCCCAGATGCAGTTTCTTTGATGTCCTGCTGTTCCCCTGTTGGTCATGTTGAGGATCTGTGAAGGTGTTGATGCACCTCCTCAATGAGGAGTTTTCCATGTAATTCAGAGTTGCAGGAGCAACTCTAAATACAGTGGTCATATATTACTCTAAAGTTAGTATTAGGCATATTTCTTGGTTGCTCTGCAGAATTGCAGCTCCGTTCTGGTGTTGAGTGGAAAAGACTTGCTTTATTGACCAGCAGCTGAGTGTGAGAGCTGCTAACAGCACGGTGACTGTTGGCGATGCTGTAATTAAGTAACCGCCTCTGTGCCTGATGCACATCGCAACAATATAAATAGAGCTCCAGATGGCACCTTACAGATGTCAGGGATTGACAGCCTTTCTTTAAGATTACAGTGTGTCTTGAACATGAAGTTTATAGACTTTGATATAAGGTAGTAATGGAAAATAGGATCTCCACCTGGAGCAATGTGTATCTCGGGGATTAGGTGTGGTTTTCTGGTTAAATTTATTTTGGAGGAGCAGGGAATTAACTTATTTTGTGCAACTGGGTCAGGAGAAACCCTGCTATTTATTTGTCACTTAGCTTAGGATTTTTTTTTAAGTTTTACTTTAAGTGCCTTTTAAAGCAGGTTTCCTTTCAACACTTGTCCAGATAAGGTTATGCACTTGCATTGTGTTTTAGAAACTAAGTAATTTCTGTTGCTAACAGCATTAGAAAAGAATATGTGCCCTCATAATGAGGTTATTCTGCCTGTTCTTGTGGTGATAGTAGTCTTCTGCTAAAATCAACATATTTGTGATTAGATGCATTAGTTGCAGTATTGAAGAAAGCTCCTTGAAGTCTGCTTTTAGAAATGATCTTACAACCAACATGAAGGAAGGTGTTTGTTTCCTTACATTCAGCTTCAATCTCTATGTTCCTTTTCCTTTCATAATAAGAAATAAATATGGGCTGTAAAATCCTTTGTTTATGAGGTGTAGTGTGCAAGTTAGAGCAAGAGAGCATTTTTTGAGAAGGGCACGTGAAAAAGCAAGGGAAATGGAGGTAGAAGACAGGTTTGTAGAAGAAAGCAAATTGTATTGGAAATAACATTTTGTGCTAGTCTCATACCTTTGTCTATTGTAGAGCTGCCTAAGTTAAAGTGAAACAGGAAATCCTGCTCTAAAAGGGAAGGAGAGAAAGGTGAAATCACAAGAATTGTAGCATCTCAAAGGCAAACCTTAAGATTTGCAGTATGGAAATGAAGCACAGATTGATAAAATGTCAATGCACTCCAAAGTTGGCTCTCCATCTCTAGAGGCAATAAAGGTATATTACCCTTGAGGGGAGATGTTCACCACATAAGATAATTGGTGAATGAGAAATAGCACTCGAGTCTTTTAAATGTGTGACGGACTTGTCAGGCTTTGCCTCAGATGAATTGACCTTTTGACAGGCAGGAATTCAGCAGTGACCTCTCCTGTGAGAAGCCTGACCCTTGTAATCAGGGGTGATATTTATGGCTTATATTGGAAGCACTGTCCGTTACCTGCAGTACAGCCTTTGCCAGTCTGCAGTAGGAGAGCTTTGCTTTATTAGCAGTGTACAGGTGATGTTCATAGAGTTATGTGAATGCCTAATGATTAGCAATATGAAATTGCAGGCTTTTAAGTGAACAGTGGGAGTCTTGCCTTGCTTAGGTAGTTAAGCTAGCCCGCTTTGCGTTGAATCCTTTCTTACCTGGAGGTATACGTGGTTGGGGGAAGAGATTGGGTCTCTTGGTCTTCTATGACCTGGGAGAGGAAGCATTGATAAGTACAACACTTAGTGTACAGATGTGAAGCAGTACTTCCTCAGGCACAAAAAGCAAGGTACCTGTTGTAGAAGGTGGAATTTTAAACACTGGACTTTAAGGGAGGCCATGACTTGGGCATAGCTCAGTTAAAATTCTGGGGGATGGGGTGTTAAAGAAAGAAGTATTAATTACTTGATTTGCTTAAGTTTGGTTCATAATCCAGTTTATAAAGGAGGCATGAGAAATAAGATGTCAAAAACATGTGCACAAACTTAAGTACCACAGTATTGTAGAGGAAACGTAACTTTAAAGTGAAGCTGGTAATGCCCCTTGAAACCAAAACAGCATAAATAAATGTGCATTTCTGTCCTTGTCCTATCTTGAATGCCATACTTCAGTGTTTGAGTTTATGAAGTTGGAAAGAATTGTACCATGGAACAACAGAACAGTCAGAATCGGGTAATGGAGCATGGATTCTGCACATAATGGCAGAAATGGATGGTGAATGTAAATGTAAATATGATTATATGTGGAGTGCTGTGAAGCCCACAATGCCTTGTACTGTAATTACAAAAAGGAATGGTCTGTAAAGAAGACATTCATTTCCTTTTACAGATGTAACAATGAGCATGTTCTGAACTAAATAAGATACATTTCAAAAGTCGTGAAACCATATGCATTGAAAATATTGATCAATTTCAAAAGTACTTGGTTGTTGAAAAGTCTATTTGGATAGGAAAAGCTTGCAATACTTTCATGAAGTGAAGTAGCTGTAGTAATTGCATTGCAATGTAAACAAAATGTAGGGCAGGGAAATAAATGTAACTAGTGTAAGGTATTCATGGCTTGTTTTGGTGTTTTGTTAGCTATTGTAACAAAATGTATGTCTTCAGAATTAATTCTGCAGGCTTTTTCTACTTTGTGTTATTCTTTCTTTAGTTTTTGTAATCTCATTCTTTTTCTTACCTTTCTTACCATCTTTTGTCTGCTCTGGTAGCTGCTACAGGAATTTCCTTTTTGAATTTTCAGCTATTTTTTTAATGGTGTTACTGATAATTCATGCTATTGATCATACAAGCTTCCATCCCATAGTTTGAAGGACCTAGTTTATATGATAGCGTGGATCTAATACTGCAAGTCACACAGTACAAACAAATAATCTGTGTGGATTAGTCATTTTGTTGCAGTTTATCTGTTTGCATAGTTAGCAGCTCTGTCTTCAGCAGCTGTGAAATTTTGTAATTATTCAACCTCTATTAAATCAAAATAATTTCAGCAATGTAACACTAAAAAGTTTGAAACTTTTAACACTGTGTGTAGTGCTAAAAAAGTCTGAAATTCTCTTAATGGCCAGTTGAGATAATACAAACAAAATCATAGAATGTATTGGATTGGAAGGGACCTTTAAAGATCAACTAGTCCAAGAGGAAAGACTAAAATGTATGTGTTTATGAATATATTGTATTGAAGCTTGATGGTGCCTGACTTCACCTACAAGCTTATGTTAAAAACTTGTGTTGCTGCTGAATCATAGTATTGAACACTGGGAGCAAACTTAAAGGCTGATTTGTGATATATAGCTGACTTTGCTTGTACTAGTCTGCTGAAACCTGGCTTTTGAAAGAAATTGTGACAGCTTTTCATGCATCTTCTCCTTTAACTAATCTTGGACTTTGGTGGCCAGACTCAGCCAGATGTTGTGCAGAGAGGCAAGACAAGGAGAGCTCTCAAAATTTGGCTTCTTCCAGTGCTGTGGTAACAGGTGGCTGGAGAGGCACTCAGTGCTTCCTGGTGAAGGGAGAGCTGCAGCCTGCCTGGATTGGGCACCAGTGAATCTGCAGGAGAGCTCGGTGTTAAAAGTGTGTATTCTCTGAAACCTTTCTTCACACGATTCCTCTGTTCCTGGAAGTACCCACTGAAATTTGTGGCAAACTCGGAAGTGGGTGACTTCTGGTTTTGGTTTTGTTTTTGTTTTTTCCCTTAAATAGGAACTTAATATTTGGACCATATAAATCTGTCCTGCCTGCATCAGTGTAGTTCTGTTTCCCTGGAATTGTTTGTTGAAATGTTAGGTGAAAGAAACAACATTTGCTTTTTGACATATTAATGGTTACAGGTGAATTAGAAGAACAGAGATTATAGCATTGTGATCCTACTTTGTGGCAGAAGTGTTTCAGTAGTTTCTTGTTATTCATGTTAACATGCATTACTTTGATCTAAAGCAAGTATTCATAAATTTATTTTGCCCAAATACAACTACTGACTGCTGATAGCTAAACTGGAACAGGACACTTCAGTTACTGTTTTTCCAATGGTAGTACTTAAACACATTGCTCTTTTTCCTTTTATTACAGCTTTACTTCTGACAAAGTCCCATGTATGCATATTGCGTAGGAGGAAAGAGGGAGTGGACAGGAGGGAGAAAGATAATAGCTCAAATAGCAGCCTAACAAAGTGCCATCTGTTCATGTACATAAAATACATGTAATAGTTGTATAAGTTTTTCCTTTATCATAGGGTTTTCAAATTTGGGATGAAGTGGTTTTGATTTACTGTTAGTAGCATGAGTTGTATAAAATGATTTACATGTTCTAGTGGTTTTCAGGCTTCACCAAACCTATTTTTAGTAATGGATTATCACCCTTTATAGTGCCTGATCATCTTCTCAGAAAGCTTGCGAGGGCATTAACATGATAGAAATAATGTTTGCAGTTCAGAGTTTGATAGTGCGCTGGCCTGAGCCCAACTGCTTGCCAAGGGCTCCTTCTCCTTTGGCACTGCTGCTTAACTGACAACAGTTAAAATGAACTAGGGCGGCCTAAAAAGACCACCTTTTCTGATCCAGCTCATTTTGATTCTTGTCGTTTCCATTAGAGTTTAAACAGCAGTTTAGGAAAGGAAGCCTTTGTGAAGGATGCCAGTGACAAGCAGCTGGGGATGGTAACATCTTCAGTTTATTAAAAAAACAAAACAACAAAATCGAACAAAACCCAAAATTAAAATCTAACAAATGTTTGGAAAGTAGGTGAAGAGCTTAACAAACAAGGTTACCTTGTCTGAGATAAGGAAGGTGATGGTGATTCCTGAAGGAGTCTGTTGGATACAGCTGCAGGATAAGACTGTTCATTCAACAGCAGTAGTGTGTGTGCCTTTTTACACTGGATTTTTGTAGGTAAATTGCATTTTGTTACGACTTTATTGCTGTCAGCATCATTGTATCAGTATTCTGCACCAGTTAAGAAAAAAACTTTCAGTTATTGGAAATAAAAACAGTTCTTTTTAGTGAACTAGATTTACCTCCATGTAAATACTGGAGAATATCACTAACGGTTATTTTAAACCAAACTTATGGACAAAAATATTCAGGTATGTAGTGGTTTTGAGCAGGCTTGTAACTGGATAGCATTGTTAATTTAAAAAAAAAAAAAAAGACTACCACATAATTATTCTTTGTGGCATTGGCATACACTGATTTCTGGGTTAGAGGCAAAGATGACCATAAAATCCTGATATTTTAATAACACCTGTAACTGCATTCTGTATCTTTTCTTTGTAGATCTTCTCTGGCTTTGAACAGCCATGCTACTTTGTTGCCAAAAATCAAGTAAAGCGAATGTGCGTATTTATTCTCCTCTTGCATTTGAAGAATGGTAGTTTCGTATAGTGCCTGAAGGTAATTCTTTCTTTGGTTGAAGCTAAAAAGTTTGAGGCTGCTGGTGTGTGCATGGCAGATGCTGTCACAAATACTTTTGATCTTGATAATGGTTTTTTTCTTTTTATGTTTTAAAATAGTTAGCTTTAGTGTTAAGGTATGGATGGGAAAATGTTTGATTTAAATTTCACTTTAAGTATGTGGGGTTTCTGGACAGATTAACTTTTAAATATCTTCAATTTGGAAAGTAATGTTTGTGTGAAAACTAGATACTGTACTTGACTTTCACTTTTCTCAAGATGAAAAGAGCATTTTTTGGTGGGTGTTCCATGGTTCTTGCTTCAAGCATTTTATCATTTAATACATTTGTTCCTAATTCTCCCTGGACCACGGTCACACATATACCCTTTGTGGAAATAAGTCTCTCTGTACACAAGGCTGATTAATTCTGAAACCTAGGCCAAATGATTTAGTAATAAAT
>NW_010182124.1:7018-52332 GCF_000695765.1 Mesitornis unicolor
TTCAGCAGGTTTTGTCTCTCCAATAGTTTTGTTCATGGAGTATATTCTTCCTTTTCCAATAAAAGTTGGAACTGGTGCCACTGAGTAGAGTGCCAGTAGAATTCAAGTGTAAGGACAACAAAATTCAATTTAGATAAAATTATTTTACTGGGGCTTTTTTACTTGATATGGTTCTGTTTCTGAAGCCTTGTGAAAATGTATGCTTTGACTAGTTTATATACTATCAATTATGCTTGAAAAGTGTGTGGAAAGCCACTGTCTTGAAAGAAAGCTCTTTTGACTTTCTACAATTATTATTCTGGTAAAACCCCTCCGCATTTTAATGTTGTTTCTGTTATTTTTCTCTGTGGCTTGTCATTTTTTTCTCTCTGTGCAGGCAAAGAGAGAAATACAAATTCAGACTCATTTTAGAATATTACAGTTAGCTGTGTAGACCTCGTGTGTGTCTCCTGGGAGGAGACACTGTCTTTCAGGGAGAGAGGGACTTTGTATATTTCCTGTGAATTAATTTAATCTAAAAAGTAATTTTTGTAATGATGCAAGAATATTGCTGAGTGGCTGAAAATTCTGCAGTTTAACTCTTCATAACTCCTTCCACATCAAAATTATTTCAGGTCATAAGTGACAGAAGTGCTAGTTGTATTTCTGCAGCAGCTTTGTTAGTGTGGAGGAAACTTCATAGACGAGATCCTATGGAGAAAAATAGAAAAAGGCTCAGAATTATGGATTGTTTCAGTCAAAAATCTCAGATTAAATGTCAGTGTTTAACAAAGCAGTTCAATGTTTTTTATCTGTTATGTACACTGGAGAAATGTGCTTATAATCACTCATCCAGATGTTTGTAGGGCACAGGACTGAAAATGTTTAAAATGTGTTGGACTTTACTTTCTTGGTAACTCCATATTTGCTATTAGTGACAAAGAAGATTTAGCTAGTGCTGAAAATAAAGGAAAATGGCTTTCAAAATATTATTTAATTATGAAGAGCTACGAAAAGAAAATCTACATAATCTTAGCTATTATTTTTATTTTTTGCTAGTGCTTCTATGTGAGTGAAAAAAACATGGATAGGGATAGTAGTGAGTAGATAGACTTTGTAGCTTTGAGTTGAGGAATTAAAACTTACAGCATAGACCATGCTGCTGTTTGTAAAATTTAGAAAAGATGTCGTGAAATAATTCTATCTGAGGCTTTAAAAATGCATTTCATACTTGAGAAAGCCGGGTGATGATCTGAAATGGTGGCCTCTGCAACTGAAAGTTGTCTTGTCTTTTTTGAAAATTCTCTTCAGTGTATATTTTCATATGTTGCAACCATCTGCCAATGTGGAGGCTTACCTTGGCCCTGTTTCTGGTCAGAAGAGCATCTGTTTAGTAAAGTATAAAGAACAGTGGAATATGAGAGCTGATGGATTCACCCATTATATATCTAAAAGTATTTTTTCAAAAGCATGTATGTATTTTTTTTAATAATGTGTATGTGAAACTAATACTTGATTTTTTTTTTCTTTTCAGTTTCTAAATGATTTTAGCAGTGGAAGTTACAAACTTCAGAGACCTAAAGAAATCATCATGAAGCTATATGTATTTCTGGTCAACACTGGGACTACCCTTACCTTTGACACAGAACTTGCTGTACAAAAGTAAGAAAGTACATTAGTTGGATATTGTTTGTTTTTGAAATTTAAAAAAAGTATTATATATACTTTTTGTATATGGAGTTATACAGATGTATATATTTGTATATGTTATATGCATATAAATATATATATGTATATATACACACACACACATGAAGTTCAGACCTGGCACCTAATAGTCTGATATGGGCCGTCTTTTTGTTCAGTTGGATAGTTCTTTGAGAAAGAAACTTTCCAATGGGTGAACCATGCAAAATCCAAGACTCTTCAGTTGAACAGTTTAACAGCTTATTCTGTATATAGATATTTCTTCTTTCTAGGAAGACTAACTTTCTTGGGTTCTTTGTGGATGTCCTTGTACATGGGCAGGCCAAGTATCTTGCCAAGACCATAGAGATGATAGGTAAATGCTTACTCTGATGCAGCTAGTGAGTACAGGCTTGTGCTCATGAGGTGTTGTGCTCATGATGTCATATTGAATCATGCTTATTTTACATAACTGATCTTTATTTTTCAAGTACCATACAGCCAGTAATATTGTTATGCTTCCTGCCAGTTATACCAAAACAGTTGATGCTTATACTGATTATTCACTTGATACTATGAAGCTTTTTGATAACTTTGCACAGCCTCACCAAAGTGTTTTATAGTTTCTGTCAGTTACTGTATTGTATTAGTAAATTCTTGTTTAGTTTGCTCTTTGCCTGTGTCTTCAAAAATCAATTTCTATAACTGTGTAATACAAGCAGTAATGTGAAGATGTCATCACTCAGAATTAAAGATACGAAAATAATGAACACAAGCAGGGATGGTTTATTGACGTACTGTTTCCATATTAAAAGTGTCTGTAATGTTTATGTTAATTTGTTGCATATATATGGATTGTTTAATTTCCTGTTACTGTTAAGTGCTATACTGCACTTCATGTAGAGTAAATCAGAGTTGATTAGGTGGAATTGTGCTTATGTTATGCATAATGAAGTGTTAATACTCTTGTCATTGTCAGGTTTCAGTAAGTCAGCTGTTGGTTCATAAAGAATATATTCAGAGAACATAATATGACTTTACAGTTATTATCCTAAATGCTTGATGTGGCTTAATCCACAATTTCAGCATGTTGCTGTATCTTCTTGGAAAAAGATTGCTGATGAGTTACCAGTAACGCAGAGGCTGTCTTCTTTTAGCTGATAGCTTATTATCTGGATATCCAAAGTGCAACACATTATAACACTTACAAAACTTAGAAATATGTCATGCAGAATAAAAAGTGATAGTTCTTTAAAGAAAGTTCTGCTTTGACAGATAAGTCACCTGTCTCTTATTACAGGAATATATAAAATTAGAGACACAGATATACTGGCAATGTCATTGTCTCTTCCCATTTTTTTCCAGTGTGGCTGATCTGAAACATGCAATTCAAACAAAGTATAAGATTGCCATTCAGCACCAAGTACTGGTTGTCAATGGAGGAGAGTGTATGGCACCAGACAGAAGAGTGTGTAGTTACAGTGCTGGAACAGTAAGTGCTTACTGTGTTCTTCATCTGTGTCCGTTTTACAGGAAGTAAAAGATGTTTTACGAAGTGACTTTTAAGTATTTTTCCATAGTGTACTGTTTGCTGGATTTCTTGGCTTTGAGAAACAGATGTTTATGTATTCAGCTTATACATTTGGGTTTTAACATGTTCTTAAGTCATGTTAGCCACGTGGTGAAATAACTGATGATTGAACAGTATGTTGCCTTGACTCAGTGTTCGGCTTTTTCTTTTTGAGTGTAGGATACCAACCCAATTTTTTTATTCAACAAAGAAATGATCCTGTGTGAACGTCCGCCAGCTATCCCCAAAACAACATTTTCGGCAGAGAATGAGATGGAATTGAAAGTAGAAGAATCTCTCATGATGCCTGCAGTGTTTCATACAGTAGCATCACGGACACAGCTTGCTGTGGTAAGTAGATTGTTATTGTAATTACACACCAAAGGAAAATACCTTTGTATGTCAGAGGAGAAGCTTGATACAAATTATGAAACAGATTGCTCAAAAGATGATAAGAATGGCGTATTAGTGATGATGTATTCTTCAGAGCCTTTGTCTCAAAGTTTCAAGGTAGGTATTGAAATGCGCTTGCTTTTTCAGCATGTTCAAAGCTTCTTTTAAAAGCATATTGTCATTCAGCTTTATGGATGCGTGTGTTTACAGCTTTTGCAAAATAAAAGCAATCTGGTTGCTTTGGATCCATGCCTTAATGCTGTGCCTTATTTTCAGTGCCTTCAGTCTGCCTCAACCTGAAAGCAAAAAACTTTATTTTGGAGATGTTGTTAACCCGAGTAGAAAACTAGCAGTATAATTCATAAAAGTACCTTGGCAACCTTCTGTTTTATCTTTTATCTCTAAACAACTGTTGAGGAATTAATAAAACTAAGCTTCCATTTCCTAAAACTCAGGTGTTTTATTACTGAGTGCTGACTTTTACTTGCATAGAAAACAAACTTGTCAGAATTCCAATTTAATAATTTCTGTATTATTTTGGTGGGGGGAACTACTTTCCTGCAACATGGTCAGTAAGATCAAGTGTGCATGCAGTAGAAACAGTTACTTGTTTGACAGAGTTACACAATAAGTTCAGTAGCTGGACAGATTGTTTTTTTTCATGTTAGGAAATACTGTTCTCATTTTCCTTTTCAAATTTTACATTCTAAATGCATTAAATATTTTTCATGTCTTTAAAGACGAAGGTCCCTGGAAGTTTAAATTACTTCAATGGTTGGGAGTTATGTGTAGCACTTGACACAAAATGAGTAGTAATACATGTTTTTAGCATCTTTGATTTGTTGAGGTTTTTTTTACATTTCAGTAATAACTTTAATGCATTTCAAAAGAGTATTTAGCATTTGAAGTGGCTAGTTATTAATACTGTTTTAATGCAGCAGAATTCAGAGAAAAGTGCCAGGTTGATCATAGTACAGGGTTTTTTGGTTTTCCCCTTTGGCCTTCTAACATGTCAGGAGGGGAAAAGATAGCCTGAATATTCTGACCTTGGCATACTGTCTGATTTAAGGCAAGGATTGAGTCCAATAGACCTTCCTCTCTCCACCTGTTGACTGCTTAGTAAATAGGACCTTGAGTTATTAGGAATCTGTAAATCATATGACAGTCATATAGAGAAGAGTGGATATCAGTGTGAACTCAGCTAGGAGTGGGAGGTTTTCATTTGAAGAGTGTGAGGATTCTGGTTTTAACAGCTGAAACTGAAAGTGTTTTAAAGCTCTGTTTTGCAAAGTGTTAAGAGGATCTTATAAAAGTCAGCAAGACTGGTATCTGTTAAATGCCTAACATACCGATTGATTTGATATGAAAGGGGGCTGTAGTAATTGCACAGTCTTCATGTTCGTGCTTTACTTAGGGTAATGGAAGTGAAAGGTGATGATACCCAGTCTCACATTTCTCATTATTGATATTTTATCTTCTTTCTTCATCCTATTCCTGATACTGTGGTTTTGAAGATTCTTAATTTTGGTTTTGATCTGGTGAAATTAGTATACGCTGGTAGAATGGATTTAATTCCTCTTGAGTATGCTTTTTATATTCCAGGGATTTTATGAAAAGTACTCCTACTTAAACTTGAAAAGAATTGTTAGTGCTACCATCTCTTTGCTCTTGATTCAAAAGATGTATTAGTATGTGGAGCAAGCAAGTTTATTGCCATGTTTCTGCTTTTGGATGAATTATTTGGATCTTTACTAGCTTGTTCTGGTGGCAAGTCTTCTGTAAGGGAAACCCATATTTCAAAAATACTCTGAAAGGCTCTGCATGGAGTACAGCTTCTATTGGTCAACTGAAACTATAATATTTAGATACACAATGAAAAGTTGAGTCGATTTGCAAGAAGGAAATAAGTCTTTCCATACTTGATGGCACCTATTAATGTTATTGGATGAGGGAAGGAGTTTAGTATTTATAGACCTTTATACTTGGCTCTAAGTAGAGCGGCAGTTTTAGTTTTAGCCTGCAGGTTTATCTTGGAAAAAGATTATTCTCTGTTTCACACTTCTTCCAGTTCTTCCTTGCTTATAAAAGGGCTACAATGATAGATTCCTTTGTGAAAAACTCAGACATCCATTTAAAGACAAAAGAACTAGTAATATTCTTAAACCTGAGATACCTTTAAAATCAAGTTAATTGTATCCAGGAGTTTAAATCTTTCAAAACCATAGGCTCTGTGTTAGGCTCTGAAAATGCATTGGGTACTTCTCTGGGGGGTCAGGGGAATGACAAAACCATCATTTGTAGTAGAAGATTAGTGAATAGGCTATCATGACTTTAGATTTACCAAGGTGTGAGAACTGTGTAGAGGAGTATTGCAGTATTATACTAAAGCAGTGTTTCATGATGCCTGCTTAAAGCATATTGAGCAGTAATTCAGAAGAAACAGAGAGGACTGTGAATGTGGTGAGAACATTAATCTTCTTTGAGGTTCACCATAAGCCTCTTGGCTGAGAGGAATAGGGAACATGGGATATTAATCCTTCTCAAAATTGATTAAGATCTGGGCTAGAAAGGCTATGAACCTCTAGATGTGAGATT
This sequence comes from Mesitornis unicolor, assembly GCF_000695765.1. Taxonomy (NCBI): domain Eukaryota; kingdom Metazoa; phylum Chordata; class Aves; order Mesitornithiformes; family Mesitornithidae; genus Mesitornis; species Mesitornis unicolor. Next base: position 13,242 of record NW_010182124.1, read on the forward strand.
GATGCATCCAAAGCCACACTGAGAGTGACTCACACACAGTCTCCACACAGGAGACTTCCTGCAAAATGGGCATGAAAAATCTGCCTTATAATTAATCAAGCTTTGTCATTTTATTAATTTTAGAGTGACAGTAATCTGCTTTACCATAAAAGCAGAGTGACAGTACATAATGGAGTGTCTTAGCCTGTTGTAATAATTTAGGGTAATTTAATGAATTAATTAATATGTGCTACTAACACATAACAGAATTGTTTTGTATTGGGGAAAATAAAAGATACAATCTAAGTCATTGCTCATGATAGAAAGTCTTAAATGTTCTTGTCAACAATAAGAAACAGTGATGTATAACTATATGAAAGTGGGTGAGAATATTTGATAGCTACCAGTTTCTATTTCATTTGGTATCTATTCTGTCCAGAGGACATCACAGAATCACAGAATGTTAGGAGTTGGAAGGGACCTCGAAAGATCATCCAGTCCAACCCCCCTGCCAGAGCAGGATCACCTAGACTAAGTCACACAGAAATGTGTCCAAGTGGGTTTTGAATGTCTCCAGATAAGGAGACTCCACAGCCTCTCTGGGCAGCCTGTTCCAGTGCTCTGACACCCTCACAGTGAAAAAGGTTTTATTTTCTTGTGTTCACATGAAACTTCATATGCTTCAGCTTCCTCCCGTTGCCCCTTGTCCTATCATTTGCTGTCACTGAGAAGAGCCTATCTTCATCCTCCTGACACTCGCCCTTTACATATTCATAAACATTAATAAGGTCACCCCTCCTCTTCTCACATACAGTATGACTTTAAAATCAGACTTGATATGAAATGTTAAACAGCATATGAAATAGCAAAAATTGCTTAGAAGATGGCTGCTAACTTACTGTGCAAGAGCTCTTGATGATCTCTGTTACCTCATGCCCTATGTCTGCTTTAGTAATAGGCAAACTTGTTGTGTGGTAGATTATTAATATTTCAGGGTGTGAAGACATTTATTTCTGTCTTGTTTCTGCCTCATTTTAAGCTCACCTGAAAACTATTGAATTTAAATTTTTCAGCATTTGTCACTTGAACTGTGTTCTACTTAGCAACTATGCTGTAGAACTTTATGAAAGGTGTTTTATGCTGTTGTTTGTGTGGTGGTTGTTTTTTTTTTTTACCTTACCTGATTTTGAAAATTATTTGTGCTGTGGAGAAAGGGTGGCAGATATTTCTGATTCACTTTTTCTGATCTGTACTTTCTATACACTTGTATATGGTCTTTTAACTTTTTTTCACACTAGGAAGTAGTTCTGGATTCTTCTTTAACAAGTATTTTTATTAATCCATGCCTTTGTTTCCACTCAATCATATTTTGTCTGTCCAAAGATGACCATTATTGATTTAAATTCTGCTTTTACACTGTGCTGTGATTATCATATTAGGATACTTCATTTTTTGTTGTTTTTGCTTTCATGATTGTAACATCTATACAGATTTTCTTAAGTTCCTCCTGATAGCATGAGATTTCATTATGTAGAATTCAGTGTAAAGATTCAGTAGCTCAAAACAAGCTATTGTTACTTCAACTTTTACCAATTCTTGAATTCTTGCCATAAGTTTTGCCACATGTGACATAATGCTTTTGTCTTAGAAACTTTTTTTATACCAGATGCTTTTTGGTCAGTGTTTATTGCATCTCCTGTTTGGCTTTTAAATTGCAGTTAAAGCAACTTTCTAAGCCTGTTTTCATTTTATGTCCCAGTATCCTGGTTTCCTTTTGACTAAAAGCTTTGAGATATCTGTGCCTAACGGGTTACAGCTTGCCTTTTTGCAGCTAGTTATTTCCCACTCCTTCTAGTTCAGTATTTTTGGCCTTGAGCTGCTGTATGTGGACAATGATGTGCACAGAGTGTTCACAAAAAGTTATGTACACACCAGCTTAGGAGGAGACAAGCTGTTCTCTACGCATCACATTTTGCAATAAACAATGTTGTTTGAGTCTTGTCTACTAATCTTATGATCCTTTAACACTACTGCTTAAAATGATTTCTGGTAGGTTAGCCTTTAGGAAAAGATAATTTTATTTTTTTTTCCGCTAGTGATCTAACTGAAGTTTCTGTGTTATTTGTCCCAAAGGAAGGATATTGGAGACTTGGACTTTTAGTTAGTGGCTATGTTTCATACTTTGTGTGATACTGTTGCTGTCATCATCAAACTGACAATTCTGGTCATAGTTTCTGTGAGAAATGAGAATGAGGATGAGAAACTGTGTGGTCGTTTCATTTGGTTGCCTAAAACCATGGCTGTAGTCATAGTACCTAGATTATTCTTGGTTTAGTTCCAAACACTTCATAATATTTAAGCCAAGAAGTACAGTCATACTTCCTGAAAGCTGTGTATCAGCTACTTAGAGAAATGCTCTTTCACTTCTACTAGAAAGCTGTTATGAAACTTTCTTGAAAAATATTACTGTAAAATGTCAGTGTTTTTTAAGACATTGTAATATTTGTAACAATTGTGTAGCTAAATTAATGCTATTAATTCTTTTTGGCTAATTAATTGGTCTAATAACCAGACACACTTTAGCTCCTCCATAGAAGTCTAGACTTCTTTGTAACTTGGATTAGCAATCAATTTCACAAAGTAAGCAAGTAGAGTAAAGTTAAAATGGAGTAGGTTTTCGTTTACCCTGAAGTATAGTAAAAGATACAGCATTTATTTTGATTGGCTTTTGTAACCAGAACTGGTTACTGATCAAACTCTTAGAAAATTCACTAGGAGAAAAAGATTTGGGTGCCTTGGCATAAAGCTAGTAGAAGTTTTCACTTACCTTGTACCATGGTTTGATTTCCTGGCTGTGGTGGTTTATATCAGCTTCTAAGTTTGGGGGTTTTTTGTGGTAAATTCTGTCACTTGACTTCTCCAAGCCTGCTTTTAATGTCAGAGTGAAAAGCTAGTGAAAATGTTACTCAAGAAAGTCATTAAGCTATGACCATATTATGCTGATGAAATAAACACTTTCTGAGTGTGTTTAAGTTGCGAACTGTGCGGACAAATGTCCAAAGGATCCAGTCACCAAAAATGACCAATGTTAAAGGAGAATGGAATAATCAGCTGCCTAATGAAAGAGAAATGCCCATGAAAGACTCATTCACAATGAAGTTAACTGTTCCAATTACAGGTTTTAAAAGCTGAAACTTGAAGTGGTTGATCTTGTAGCTTCACTGATGTTTTAGTTGGAGGTGTATGGAGTAGAGATAATGGTCTTGGTTACTAATTTTGGTAAGCAAGATAATGGTTAGCGTTTGTGGGAGCACTTATCTATTGTTATAGTTGATGGGTGTGTGTAATTTCACTTTCAAGGATCTCTTGTTGGCTTAAGGCTGACTTTTTTTTTTAGTGACTGAAACCTGTAAGGAGTCCTTTTTACAGAATTTCAGACACATGGCAATAGAGGACTTTGGTGACTTGTTTCCTTTTACCACAGGGTTGTAGAGAATGGAAAGAACCGTGCATTTCCTGAGAACTTTTGTTCTTTAGAGGTAAGTCCAAAGACCACTTAAGACAAACAGACCTTCTCCAGAATTTTTCTTCTCATTCAGATAAGCAGAATTACAACTGTAGGATTCAAAGACAGTCTTGAAATTAATGGGAAGTACTTTACCAGTTAATTTCTGTTTTAGATAAAGTGTACATCTACTGATTTTGGTTGAAATGTACTAAATGGAAGTAATTATAATCAGAAGAATCACCTAAATTTAAGTTGTGAAGATCAAAGGAAATAATGCAAGTAAAATTTCTTTTACAGCACCCAGCCAAAGGTAAAAATCTGGTGGACCTGTGAATTTCTTGACAAATTAGACAGTGAAGATGCCTTTATTTACTCTTCAACATCACAACAAATTGAGATTAGCCTGGGTTTGTCTAGTCTCATACTGGTATTGGTGCTTCTTGAGGTTCACCTTTCAGTGGTACGGCGAAGCTGTCAGTGATCTAGGTATCCAGGTATGGCAGAGTAAGTTGGACATAGCTCTACAAGGCAACTGAAGTTGGGTGTCTGTCAATTACCCTTGAGTGGGTCTGTGAAAAATCAATGCCAAAAGCAGGTTTGTTGTTAGGCAGCCTTTGTTTTTTGTGCTGGAGCTGGCAACTGTACTGAGAAGCATTAAAATATGTTAGATTGCAGGCCTTTATTTATATTCTTGACATAATTCAGGTTTTAGACTTTATTTATTTAGCAGAGAGCTGCTTAATTCTTTTCTGCATACAGACATACCGGTTATGTGAATTAGATTGATCTCAATTCTTTTATAGTAGCCTGAGGAAGTTTCCTTAGAAATGTTGTCTGTGAAGATGGTAGGAAGAACAAGCAAAATCACTTCAAGATGTATTTTGGTACTGATGGAATGATAAGAAGGATATATTTGTGTAGTCTTTAATTTCTTAACTACTTCTGAGCTACATAGATACTCTGAAGGAAGCAGAAAGCTTCACCACTTCATTTTCTTGCTGCACACCCACACATTTTGAAAGTGAGGTTGTGCAATTGACTGAAACAGTGTTTTCTGCTTGACCCCTCCATGCAGCATTAAAAAATAAAATAATGGCTTAACATAACGTTCTTGTTCCCTACATTGATATCTGCTTAGTGTAGCCTGAAACAGTTTTGATAGATGGACAAATAGTTACTCCATGTGTTTTGAACTTTCTTAGAATCATCTACTTGAACCCCTTCAATTCAAAGTAATACTCCTTTCTACTTGAAGGTAAGGAGCTTATTTAATGATATTGCCTAAGGAACTAGCATCAGAAGCAGTACTGGGTTCCTGTGGACTGCATTCGGATTCATCCATGCAGACAGAATTCTACTGTTTGCCCCCCACCACCCAGAGATAATTTCTTCAGCACTTGAGATACACATGTAAAAATAGCTTGAGGAGGATGATAATATGGAATGCTGTTGTAATATCTTGCATATGTGCCCCAAAACAGTCATGTGTCTGTTTAGTTCTGCAATTTGACTGGTAGTATATTACCTTACAGGTAACTTTGAAAACCTGTTATGTGAAGGAAGGAGTTTGTGTTTTAAATAGTTTAGAAAAATCCTTTGTTTTTCAGTATCCTATTTATGATTGCTTTCATAAGAAGACTTTTTGTTTTAATGTTCATATCTCTTGTGTATACAACAAGCTGCAGCTCATCTGCCAATGAATAGTACCTGGTGGAATACTTAGGTGACATGGGAGTATTTTTATTTTTACGTAACAGTGCTTTTGAGCATGTCTCTGTTTTATGACAGATCCTGACACTTACTAGAATGCCCTTCTGTTCCATGGTTTTTAGAAAATAAAGTAATATTAATTTGCCACTCTGGGAAATACTGCTATTCACTCGTACTTTTCTAGGAGTCGAACTGCTGGGATACAGGCTTCTGGTTTGGTTAAATTTGGGTAGATCGCCACAGGTTAGATTCCTAGATACAGTGTGTCAGTGCTGGTCATTAGTAGTGTAACAAGTGATCTCAATTGTAATGATTTATTGTTTTTCCTACTAAAATTTGGTAACTTTTGTTTTCTGTTTCATGTTTGCAAGTATTTTGCTGAGGAAACAACCTTGTTAAAACGAAAATCTTTAATTGATAACACTTAAGTTCTCAAGGGAGCATCAAGAATGATGTATAATAATGTTTCATAGGATAAAACTATCTTGTAGCTTTTTACTTCTGCTGTGAACACAATAAACAGATCTAGCTAAAAAAGCAAACACTGACTACTAGTTAAGAGTATGTCTCAGGGTGGAAACTCTGGTCATGTCAAGCTTAGTATATACATTTCCTTATTAGACATTTGAGCTGTACCATGCTATGTGAGTTTGTCCAGAGGAAAATAGAACAAATGTCTCTACCCAAGGCATTTAAAGAAACATTTTTGTTTGAAGATGGGAGAAGTCCAGTCTTCACTTTCCCCAGTAAACCCAGTAAATATAAGCCCCAGGTGGTTTATATTGTTTTAGTCTTCAGACTGTGTGCTTCTGCATATGCTTTCATTTCTGGAATTATTGCTAGTAGTTTGGAGGAAGGTTGACTTTAAGAAGAGAATAGTTCTTGTGAGTTGAAAGTAAAATGCTTGTGTACATTCCTGGGACATGCAGTAGAACACAATGGGAACATTCAGTTACCTTTTCAGCTTCATATTTTTGGTGTCATTTTTAGTATACTTTAGGGTGAAACAGTGTGTTACTTTTAGTTGTTAATATGATAATTCCGGAAGCAGTAATTCTGCTTGTCTGTATGCTGTGGAATTTGCCTTGAGTAACTTGTATATAAAATGAATTTAAGAAAATAATAAAGAAATGTTCAAGTTGTCAATATTGCATTAGTCACCTTATGTGAATTTAAGTTGTATAGATAAACTGGAGATAGTCTGAAGAAAATAACTTGCAGATTTCAGCACTGTCTGGATGCTGTTCCAGTTGAGTTCTTTTTGACTTAGGAAGTGAGATCTTATGCAGCAAAAAAAGTAACTGTTCTTTTCAAAACGGGAAATCCTTATTCTCATGTGCACAGTGACCAAAGTTCAGAAAACAAGAAGATACATAGCATCTTTACTATGAAGCGATAGAAATTTTTAATAGCTTTTGATTTCCTTGGAGTTGCAGGTATCAATGTGTTTGTAAATTCTTCTTCATCTGCTGATAGTTTAAATACCAGTGATTTGAAAGACAGTGGAATTTTGATGTACTCCTTGAGACAAGGCTTGGACCTTAAAAAAAAAAAAAGGAAGGGGGGGGCAGTGTTCCTAACTTCTAGGTTTTTGTCAATATTAGTTCTGAAATGTTTGCATAAAATGCTCTACAATTTTGTAGTTTATTTCAGGAATATAAGTGGTGTTATAATTGCGCATATGTGCTGCTAACCGTGTGTTCAGCAGCAAATGCATTCTGAAGTATACTGATGTGCTGGGTTTTTAACATTGCTTTCTCACTGTTTTCATAGAACTTGTTTCTCCATGAGTGGTTTTCTCACATGTACTATAGCAGAGAAAAGTTACTTGTTCAGTCCTAGTTTGACAGTATGCTCAACCTGCAAAATGTAGTAAGATCGTCTTCTTTGAAGGGTAGGTAGATATTAAAGCCCAACATACAAGTATGCTCAGGAGGATTTTTTCCATTGGTAAAGTATTGAGGTGAAGGATTTATTGTGTGACTTGTTTTACTTTCTCATTTTGGTGTTAGAGTAGTAAGCACTTTGAGGGGGACAGTTTTTCTTAAATAGGTAAACTTAATCTAGTTACTCTTCCTACTAGTTAAAACTTTGGAATTTTAATATATTAGGCATCGCTCTTAGTACACTTCTAGTAAGATATGGTACTTGCCATATGTAGGTCTCTGTTTTAACTCGGCCAAGTTGCATGGTAATTAAGTTCACACCCCCTTGTGGCAGTAAAATGCCTCTGTGTCATTCAGTTGTTTAACAGAAAAGCTTCCACATTGGTTTTCCTATACCGAGTTTCCGGGTGTGTTTCAGAGTTTTGTGGATGCTCAGTACTGCTGCTCATCATGTTGGGTCCGGTTTATTAATCGGAAGACTTCAGTTAATTATCTGCCCTGCTGTTTTCTTCATGCATCTCTTCTTGCATTTGATGCACCTGTGCTTCTGCTGACTGATTTTGCAATTTGTTGTCTTGTTCTGAGCTTTTGCTTGGCTCATCAGTAGTTTTTCTCCTTAATGGGACTTTGTTTGCTGGCTCCTTCTATCAGATTAGTACAAGTGTTATTATTCATGTATGTGTACACTGCATAATTTACATTAGCAGCATTTAATTAATTTTAGAAGGTTTTTTTGGAATGACAACTTTCACCTGCCTGTTTTGAAGTTACTTCTCAGTGAATCATCTAAATATTTTTTGTCATCTAATTAATTTTAATTTAAGAATGAAGGAATTTTTTTTGTTAATGTCTCACTTAAATGTTTTATATTGTTATCACAGCAATAACCTGAAGTGATTTACATTTTTTTGTTGGATTTTTTTTTTTCTTTGCAGGAAATGTATGAAGTTGCCAAGAAGCTTTGCTCCTTTTGTGAAGGTCTTGTGCATGATGAACATCTTCAGCATCAAGGCTGGGCTGCTATAATGGCGAACTTGGAAGACTGTACATACTCTTATCAAAAGCTACTTTTCAAGTTTGAAAATGCTTATTCAAGCTATTTGCAGTCCATAGATGATATCAAGTTGAAACTTACACAGTAGGTTTGCTATTAAACTTCAGCCTCAATCTCCAAAGTTGCTATATTGTAAACTTTTTTTTTAACTGTCATATGGCTGGTGCTAGTTATAATTAATCAAGCATGTATTTGTTTATGTGCCATGGAGAACATTCTTTCTGTTTTATGCTAGTTTGGTTTTTTTTAAAGTGACTTTTTTCCTTCTGTTCATCAGCACACAGAAACCTGTATTGTACTATGTGGAAGATATGCTCGTTAATGAAAAGCTGTTTAAGAGCCAGAATCCTTACAAACATGAGCTATAAATAGCTAGATAATAAATTTAGACATTAATAAACATTTTAAAATACATACTTACACTTTTTAATTCATTGCTTTTTAATACACTTAAGTGGATATTAAGAATGATTATCTATATTGAAAGTGTGAAGAAGTAACACAAATTTTGAGTGTGTATGTATACCTTCTGGGGGTGTGTGTATGTATGTATGCATGCTTGTATCCTGCAAACTCTGGATATTACTTCAAGAAAAATCTTTGACATCTTTCTTGACATTATAGTATTACGGTATTTCTGAGTGCTTTGCCTAACAGGATGATGTTGGATACTTAAAGAAATAAAACCTAAGTATATTTTCCTTTAAAAAAAAAAAAAAAAGAGAGAGAGAGTTGAACTTCATAGCTTTAACCAAATATCTGGAGACTTGAAATTCTGTGTCCTCCGTGTTGGCCAGAGAACACTCAGTCTTTGCTAATAAGCAATGGTATTCACGCAGATTGGGAAAAAAGGGCATGTCTCAGTTTATCAAACAGTCCTTTCTTTCATTGTATTATGAACGTAAGCTTACTTGGAAGTTTAGAAGAGTTCATACTCAGCAGTGGAAGAGAGTAAAAATTCTAACTTCTTTTGCTGTTGTCTCATGGTGTTGATACTGAACACAGTATCTTGAAAAGGTAGTTGCCAAATTCATTTTGAAACATGCTTCAATTCTAAAAGAAATAGTACTTTATTACGGGTGGTTTTTATCTAAGTTTTTGTCATACTGACTTCTAGATACTGATGTTTTTTTCTTTTCACCCTTTTTAAAAAAGCTTGGGTTCTGCTGTTTCTATCATGGCCAAGATACCACTGCTGGAGTGCCTAACGAGACATAGTTACCGAGAGTGTTTAGGAAGACTGGATTCTTCAGCTGAGCATGGAGGGACAGAAAGTGAAGAAACTGAGGATGGGAAATCTGCTGAATTGGTGCTTTATTCTGATATATCTAAAGTGAACAATAAATCAATGTTAGCCTCATTTTGCAAGTCAGTAGTTGAACAGTCGGCTTTGGAAGGCACAGATCCTGATAATGAAAAAGGTAAAAAGGAATCTGGTCAAAGTGCTGTTGTCCACGACAATGAAACATCAGAAGAATTGAAAGATGATGATCAGCCTTCCTTCAATGTGTCTTTGTTGGACTGGATAAATGTTCAAGATAGACCTAATGATGTTGAATCGCTGGTCAGAAAATGTTTTGATTCTATGAGCAGGGTAAGTTAAAAATCTTTTAAAAATCAACTTGTATCACATTGAATGTTGCTGTTTATTTTCCAGATGCCAGCACTTTTGAAGCAACTCAACTTTTTTGTAATTCATTTTTTATTAGATAGCCTTCTGAATAGAGACCAAACAGAAACTGAGGTGGGGTGGAAGAGAGTATTTTAAAAGTTCTTGAATGATAAGAATTTGAATTTTAGGAAAATTTCACAGTGAATGTTTATCTTGCTTGTTTCTCAAATAGCTGTTCCTGTTGGAAAGTCAATCGCTTCTCGTAGCATATAAGCAAAGTGACCTCTAATCTTTTTTTTTCCTTTTTCATAGAAATTATGTTTATAATGAAAGTAAAGATTTCCTGGATCAAAGTTAATGCTCTCTCTGTTAAAAATACTGAAGCCTTTATTAAAATATAGGACATATTCATGTAGTTAATTGTGATAAATGTGCATACTGTATATGCATTCTTTATTAGCTGATAAAGATGCACTAAGAAGAGCGCAGCATGTCAGTTTGTATTTCTGCTGCTGGTGGAATAAAATATTACTCACTTTCTTTACTTTCCACATGATTATTTTAACCAGTGAGCATTATAACCTTTTAAAAACATTTGCCTAGAGATTTCCTTCTTTCTTTGCTTTCACTGTAGCTTATATTTCTTACATTGTCTGGCCTTGATTGCATATGTATAATTTTCATAGAAAATCTCAAGTTAGAAGGGACCCATAAGGATAATCGAGTCCAATTTTACACTATTATAACTCGATGTACCTTGAACAAAGAAAATAATTTCTGTTGTCTTTGATGCTATTTTCTCCTTAAGGTAGAACTGTAAGGCTGTGTCAGTTACATCTAAACCCCATCTGTTGTAGGGAATGTTATGATGTGGTCAGTTCTGTACATGGATTTTTTTCAATTCTGCCTTGAAAGTAGTTGGAGGATTTGGCTTAATATTAAGGGCTGCTTAAGATTTTTGAGCAGTCTAAATTTTAGTAGTACAAAAAAGGCTAAAAGAAAGGTTGGACCTCACAAGTTTTGATTTTTCTTTAGCAAAAACAATATTCAGTGTATGTGTGAAAGACTCCCTAATTGCTGAAATCTGAGACAATCCTCTTTCCTGTTTGTTCAATAATTCTACAAGGTCCTTTATAGTCTTTCTGCAAGAGTAACGAAACCCAATAGTTCAGTTGCGGGAGTATAAATTCACTTTGTAGGTAATATTAACAAGGCACCAATGTAATATCTCTTAAAATAAATATTTTAAGAGACAGATATTAAACAGTTGTTTCTAAATTACAGGGATACTAAAGACTGAAAAGTGTAAAAATAACCATTTCAGTTAAATACTTGTACCTTTTTTTGATCAGCTTGTAGTCTTATCTGACATACATCACATGTTTTAGAGAAACTTATAATGGTATGATTTTTCTGTGCTTGCCTTATCTAAGGCTAGTCAGAAAACCTTTGTTTCAACTGTTGTAATTGTTTTGTATCTTAAGCTGATTTTTGTATGGAAGAAATGTGGTTGCTTCTGCAAAATTGAAGTTTCTTTTTGTTTTCTTGGCATAAGCAGAATTGGCAGGTATGGAAAACACTTTAGTCAAACTGTTCTGGCCACAAGTAGAACAACCATGATTGATCAATCTTGATATATTTTGGTTCACAGAAACTCCAAAGCTTTGAAGTAATGTGATAATTCCTAACATTCCTTAGGAAAACATTAATTTACTCTATTTCAGTAGCAGCACAAAGGATTGAATCTTCGCCTACCATTGACTTAGAATTAGTTGGAAAACAGAGTTGGCCTGTAGCTGTAAAGGAAAAGAAAATACTAAATAAATTCTTCGCAACATTGCATATTTAAGTGAGATGACATTTTAACATAGCAAGCTAGAATACAATGACACTAATTTTTGTTTTGTTTTTCCTCACATTCTACCCATGCCCTTTCCTCCTTGGAAATACGAACCATATAAATGGTTTGTGATTGCAATTCTTATTTGAAACTCTGAATTCAGGTAAGATTTTCATGAAAGCGTGAAGCATCAGAGTATAAACTTTATACCTTTGATACTGGTAGTCTTTGCAGAACTGATGTGTTGCACAGAGTGTTGCTAGCAATCTGGTTCTTCTAGCCTCTAGCTGCTTCTACAAAGTGATGCTTCTAATTGCAGAAACCTGGGCTGCAGTAAAAGCAGTGGGTGAGTAGAAGCTAATCAGATATTTCTGGTAAGTGCTGTTGTAGCCACTTAAATAAAAGGCTAGAAAAGGAAGAGACTTTTAAAGATGAGGAGAGCAAGATTAACAACCAGTGAAAGTAGGGCTGAGTGCTACAGATGCAATTAGGTCAAAGATGGGATAAAAAGAATGGATGGAGGAAGTGAATTAAAGGGTGGAATGAGAGGAATAGGCATTTTTTTCAGAAAGAGATAAAGCACAATTAGTTTATGAAGGTAAAAATTAAAAAAACTCACATTGTATTGTTCTTTGGTATTTTGTCTGATAATAAACTGTTTTGGATGCTGCAGTGGAGTAATTCAGAATGCTACCGGGGGTAATCCTGAATAGGATGGCAATGAAGATCATCCTATAAAAACAATCTGGTTTAATCCCAGAGACTATTTTTATTGCTGGTTCTTGAAGGTGGACAACTCTTTGATTAAAACCAGGATTCATAAGACCATTCGTAACATGCTAAAAATTAGCCTTTGCCATTTTCAGAGAACTTCGATGTATTTTGTCATGTTAATCATAGAATCATAGAATGGTTTGGGTTGAAAGGGACCTTAAAGATCATCCAGTCCAACTCCCCTGCCATGGGCAGGGACACCTCCCACTAGACCAGGTTGCTCAAATAATAATGGCATTAATTATTTATTCTGAAAATATTTATTTATTATTTATTCTAAAAAGTTCTGGACTAATTGCCATTTTTTAGTCGTTCCCCTTGTGGTCATCTTTTGTTTGTTTTGGAGATTTTTTTGTGTGTGTGTGTCTGAAAAGAATGAAAAGACGTATTCATTGGAGTTGCCTCTTCATTTGTAATGCTTTTCCTCTTCAGATTCCAATCTCTATACCCCAGAATGGTGTTTCCAAAATGAAAAAGTGGTGTGTGTGAAAGCTTTTACTTAGTAAAATGAGAGATTGAGGGGGAAATAGTACTTCTATTTATGGAAATATTGAGTCATATAAGTGGCTTTGGTTTTGAGGGTTAATTCATGTGCTAAGTGGCGGAAACCATGCACATTGATGAACGAAGGCAGTGCTGTGACAGCTGGTATGACCTCACAGGATAGTGAGGATAGTGTCTTTTCCACTAGATTCTCATATACTAGATGGCATAACATAACCAGTTTGGTTAAATTTGGGCAAATTTGTTCGTATTCTGCTAACACCTAATTACTCTTACCGTGTTCCTAACTAATGTACTCCAGGTTTAGACTAAATTTTGTCCTACATAAGCTTTATTATTGTTCTTAGAAATAAGGAAATAAGCTCTAATTTATTTCACTACTCTTATAGTGAAATTTGAAGAGCCACCCTTAATATATGTGGACATTGGTATCCTCTTAGTGTTTCAGACGCTTCTTTTGTGGATAATGGTCTGTGAAGGAATATGATGAAATAATTTTAGAAATGTTTTTATTAGGAAAAATATAGCAAAAAATATTACAAATGTGTTCTTTTTCTATAGCTTGTTTTCCAGTTACTTAGAACTGCTCTGCCTGTGTAAGAATCAATTAAATCACTCATTTAGTGGAGAAGGGGTAATGGGTCTTGCAGCTTTTTCCCATCGCCCTCCATACTGCACTTAACGCTGAGTTGACATTCACCACTTTTTTTTTTATTATAGCCATCTGGACTCAGTTCCAGGGTAGACTGTCCATTACTTTAATTTGCTGCTTCTCCCCTGAACCCTACCTTGTTCCTGCAAATAATGTCCCTTTTCCTTCTTAGGATCCTGTTTTCTATGATTGTCTGCTTGGAATACTTCAATGAAAGTGATATAAAATCCAGACTTGTTAACTGAGAACTAGAAAAATACTAAGGCTGTAAAAACTTATGTAGCTAGCTCTTCTTACCTTTTAATATGTCAACTGCTAATAAACATTTTATTTTATTTTTTTGTCTTCCTAGCTTGATCCAAGGGTCATCCAACCCTTTCTGGCAGAATGTCGTCAAACTATCGCCAAACTAGATAATCAAAACATGAAGGCTATTAAAGGCCTTGAGGATAGGCTCTATGCATTGGACCAGATGATAGCAAGCTGCAGCAGACTGGTGAATGAACAAAAAGAACTTGCTCAGGTAGTACATATCTGCATGTGTAGTATTGAAAGATGGTAGATTTTTGATACAGTGAAACCTTGCATCAAGACATGTAATTGTAATTTTCAATTTATCAAACTGGAGATGCTCAGAAAGGTGCTATATTCCTAATAACTTAACATTTAAATATTGGTAGTTTACATTACATCAGAGTTTGAGAACATGAAGAGAGTAATGTGTTCTTAAATAGCAATGTGTAATCAGAAATCATGAGTAGAAGTGAGTGAACAACGTTGACTCCCTATCTTGGGGTGTTAGATCCCCTTTTTGAGGAGAGAACTGGGCTGATGGTCACGTAGGACCCAGGCTTCATTCTCCGTTCTCTAGCTGGTATGGAAAGGTGGGTGCTACTCGTACTTCTGACATCATAGTTTGAAAGTGGAACCTGTCTTCAGATAATTTCAATGAGTAAGTTTAGAAGTAAGTTTGTGCTGAATCTCAGTCTTGTGGTGTTTATATTGTAGGCCAGTGCTAAATCCAAGGGAACTTAGCATGATGGTAAAGCTACTATCCATCCCTATGCTTGACTGCCTAGCGCTGTGAGAGTTGGTTTTAGCTATGTATTCTATCTTCACTTAAAAGAAGAACCTACATCGAGATTACTAATTCTAGTTTGATCTTTTTTTATTATCTTGAGATGCCTAAAAGTCATTTGGAAAGATACTTTTGCACCTTGTTTAAATGTCACTGTAAATTTAGAATTCATACCTTGTGAGGACTTGTCAGACTTGTAACTTTCAAATCTTCATCTTTGCCTTTTCTTTTTGTAAACTGTCTATTCCCTTACTTATGGATATAGAAGTTTTTAAGAACAGTCAGAATGTAATGGTGTGGTTGGGGTTTTTTGGGTGTTTTTGGTTTCTTTAAGCTTCAATTAATGGTTTGTGGTTAAACTAAGTGATTAAGATGCTTTTATTCTTTCATTTTATATTTGAGCCTTAGGAATTAGGCTTCATAAATACTGCCTTCATAATATCTTCATACCACTCTTAGCAGTTGTCTAAGATTGACGAAGTGCAAGGGTTTAATTCTGTTTAAAAATATAGATGAGGACTTGTGTTTCTCAGTTTCTGTGATAATTCTGTTAATTCAGTGTTATCTGGAAAAAAACCCTTAATTTTCCTTTACATCACACCTTTCAGTACTGAACTATTTCTGTTCATAAAGAAATAGTGGATGTACTTTATAGAACAAGGATAAGGAGCATCTCAGTGGTAATCTCATTGGCAGTATTTGTGTTGGAAGATGTAGGCTTATGTTCTCCAGGCCAGAAAAAGCTGCGGTTCTGTACAGAATTCGAGTTCACTTCTACTCCAGTTTCATTATTAAAATTCAAACCAAATTTATCACCATGGAACAAGGTGATCTGCTGCTAGAAGGCCTCATTGCTTAATAGTTAATTTGCTTGTTCCTGGGCTTGCATTGAGAGTTCTTTTGCGTCCAGTGAACCTTTTCAGTTAACTGCCCAAAGAACTTTTTATATGAAAAATTACATCTTGAGTTATGTAGTTGAATAGTTGATATCCAGCACCTAAGATTTAATATGGAAAGCTGCTTTGTTAAATTAAAACCTATTTTTCTCTGTGGAAGCTGGGATTTGTAACATAAGCATACAGAAATGCGGTCAGTAGGTGGCATTATGTAATAAGAGTATGCCTCTAGAAGATTTGGAGCATTTCTAATCTTTCAGTGTGATTCTGCCTAATAGTTTATGCTCTCCAACATTTTTTTGTTCGATTATTTTTTTAACTTCCTTGTTAGTAGAGTAGCTTTTCAAAACATTTTGTTACATCAAAATACATTTCCATCAATTAGGTTCAAAGAAGTGTTGCTCTTCTTTTAGCTCTGTCAAATCAAAAAAACTGGTTTGCAGATGGCCTTCTTGATTCTGCGCTTGTTCTTTCACTTGAAATTGTTGGGAAAAGGACTTTGCCACTTACCGTATTCTGTATTTTTATTATTGCTTCTTGTTACATCAAATTAAACCTTAGATTTATAGGTTTATAGTGATTCAGGGTCTTCTCAGCTGCTTAGTACATCACTGACTGCCACCCTTCCCTGCTGATTGTTTGAACTTCAGTTTAAAGTATTTTTAACTTTTCTTTATTGTTGCTTTTTTCATTTGGAAAATAGTCACTGGGAAAAATCCCTAAAGGCATCGTCACCCTTGGTTTTCAGGACCCTTCTTAGTTTGTGATGCTGATGTCAGGAATCCTGTCATCTGATGAGGGCCAGAAAGGCAGTAACTTGGGAAAACAATTGGTTATTTAGGTCTTGAATTTCTCCACAATTTATTGGAGTCTCACCTCATTTTTATTTTTTTTGTCAGTTTACTGAAGTTTTTCTTAACTGGCCTTTTTGTAGTATGGTGATATTTTTTCTTCCTGATTTGCATACTAGAATAATTTTAGTTTAAATTTTATTTTAAAGATGGATCCACAGATAGAGAAATGGCAGAAGATACTCAAATTTATGAATAGCCTTTTGCAACTGAGAGTAACACTGTTAGAGATTTTCTAGCACACTACATCCAGTTTTCTGTGACTTCAGACTCCATCTCATGCGATTCATATAAAAAGCTTACTGAGCTGCTGTTTATAAGCAATTATTTTCTTGACTTCTCTATTCCTGTTGCAGAGTTGTACAGAATCGGATTGTCTTAATGCTCATAAACATCCATTAATTGCAGATCTGAAAGTTGTTTTCTTGGCTCGTTCAAATCTAAATGCTCTCATGCCTTTGGTTTTAGTGCTTGGCAATTCTCTAACAAACACCACAGTGTCTTTGTCTTACTTGACAAACAACACAAGTTCTTTTGATGGGGCTGTCTTCTTCTTCATTATTAACAGTTCTCCCACCTTTTCTGGTTTCCATTCACTTGGCTCAGGTAGTACATACATTTAAAATACTTGCTTTTGTTTCCTAGAGGGTCCTCGCTCATTCGGTGCATAAGTTAACTCAGAGGTCAGTAAATGGTTGACTCTTCAGTGTTCTCTTCCATCTTCAGTGTGCATCTTCTTCCTTGTCATCACACTTAATGTACTTATTTAATACTTTGATTTCTGTGCTGTTCTCTCTAGGGTATAAATATTTATTGCGGGCTTTGTCAATGTGTTTTATAGCATCTTATGAAAAGATCGCTTTGCATTCAATATCAAGTCAGCAATGGCAGTGACTTCATTTATCATCAGTTTTGTATAACTCTCTGGTTTACTGTTCTCATCAACCTCAGCTTCAGAAAGAAGCACTTAAACCTGTTGTCTGGTTTTGAATTCTTTATTAAAAAAACAAAGGCTTAATAACCATGTCTGTAGAGCATGTTTTGTAATCAGCCATCTAAGACATGTTTAGCCAAGGCAGTTTGTCTTCTCTGTTTGGCCCCCAACCCTTTTAGGGGTTTCCTTTTACTATCCACAACAGATAATTCTTTGCCGTGCCCAACTCCTAAGTGTAAATACAATGTCTAGCTGTGATCTTGGCTCTCAAGAAGAATTAGTTTAATGTATGAATTTCTTGATGCAAAAAAATACATACAGCCCACAGTAGTACTGAATGTGCTCTAAATTGGTGTTAAGTCTTGCATCTGCCAGAAGTTAACAGGCTGGTTGTCTGCAGAAATTAGAATCATGGTTGATCTCCTCCATCCTAGTAGCTACTTTTCTGCTGTATTAACTTCTGTGATCTCTCACCGGTGTTGGTTAATTGCGTAAAGTTCTTATAGGGTTGTGTTGGTAACTGTTTGGGAGAGAAATGTTAGATGAGATTTATTTGGACTGGATTCTAGAATGAAAAGAAAGCAACTTTGGCACTTCTCTATGTAGCATTCTGTTATACTCCAAAATGGCTATAGTAAGTTTATTAAAATGCTTACATTCTTAGAGTAGACGGATCACTTCCATGTTTTTTGATTGTCACAAAGCTTGTGTAACATTATGTGTCTCTTTCTCTAGGGATTTTTGGCTAATCAGAAGAGAGCTGAGAACTTGAAAGATCCTTCTGTGCTGCCTGATTTGTGTTTGAGTCATGCAAATCAGCTGATGATTATGTTAACTAATCACAGAAAACTATTAGATATTAAACAGAAATGTACCACTGCCAAACAGGAGCTTGCAAATAATCTACAAGTCAGACTGAAGTAAGTTACAACTTTTCACCTTTATATTGCTTCCACTTGTATCAAGACTGCTTAATAATGTATTTTCATAAGACAGTCTTTGGTAATGCATAGAATTTTTCTTAATGGGAGAGAAAATAAAAGTTGAATCACTTAAGTTTGTATATGATGATATTTATAAGTGTGAAATGAAATTTAAGAGAAACTTTTCTTAGAGTTTAAATGGTCTTCAAATTGATAAAACAGTAACCAAGAACCTAGAGTCCCTTCTCCTCTCAACAACCTCAGCACCCATCAGTATCTCATTTAAACTTTGACTGGTAATTATATTGATGTTTTCAAAGGATTATAAGCATAAATAAAACATTCTTCAGTAGCTTGTGATCATATCAAAGTAGAAAAACATGCCAGTAGTTTGATTTAGTTGTAGTTCATAAAAAATAATTATATCCAGTCACAGCCAATAAAAGTTGGATCGCTTCACTTAATAGCAAAAGACCATAATGGGAATATAGTAATGAGGGAAGAACATAAACTTAACTACATATAAATATTCTTAGAGGATAATACTCTTATCTCGTCTAGAAGCAGCTTTTCTGTGTTCAATTGCTGATGAAGGGATTTTTCCATGAACTAGTCCAGCTTCTTTTTGAATCCACAAACTTCTGGTTTTTGCAAGTTCCGCAACTTGACTATATGTTGTAAGGAAAATGTAATTCCCTTTGTGTCTTGAACTGGCCACATGCTAGCTTTGTATAATACCCTTTTTTATTTCTTACTACTCACTAACTGTGAGAAGGTCAACAGTGGGTGTTTTGTAGTTTCTCTGTTAGTTGCTTAATGTTGACTTGTTTGTATTTGTTGTTTTTCTTTTACTTCACTTTTATTGACTCACTGTCAATAAAAACAATTTTTATTCTTTGCCACCAGAGAAGGTGTAACAAAGTTGCTATAATGTTTCCCGCCAAACACCAGTTGGTCACCTTTTCAGTAGTTACCCTGTGATTTAGTAACGTTTGTGGCTGTACTTGAAATCACTATTGATTGTATCAATAAGGTAATTGAAGATGTGGTTACAAGATGTGAGAATTTGTATGTTACAGGGGCTGTTATCCATAGCGTGCAAGTAGATGGTGTGAACTTCCTAATGTTTTGATCTCATTTATTTAATAGTATCCCTACCCTTAATATTTCTTGCTAATGTTTTTCAGTAAGTATTTTTAAGATTTATAAACAAAAAAGTAGTCTCCTCTTTGCTCTGGGTGTACCAATTATTTTTAA
This sequence comes from Mesitornis unicolor, assembly GCF_000695765.1. Lineage (NCBI taxonomy): Eukaryota > Metazoa > Chordata > Aves > Mesitornithiformes > Mesitornithidae > Mesitornis > Mesitornis unicolor. The sequence goes on from NW_010182124.1 coordinate 32,700, forward strand.
TTCTCCCGGAGAAAGTTACGTTATCATTCCTCCTGAGACTGTGTATGTTAAAACCAATACCTTAAGTCACATGGTGGTAAGCATTCACTTTTTGAGGACAGATTTGGATATCTTACTGTAATCAATTAACAAGAGACTGCAAGGTGACTACTAAATTCTGAATTGCTTGGTACTTCCAGATAGCTTGTTTGTTTTCCCATGTAAAATGATGTCTGGATGAACTGAACAATGACATGTTACTAATCTTAGTGAAATGTAAATGCAGAAGTGGTGGCTAAGTTGTGACCTTCTAAAGTGTAACCTACTTTTATAGGTGGTGTTGTTTTGTAATGCTTCACGCTGACCAAGATGGAGAGAAACTACAAGCATTGCTTCGTCTTGTAACAGAGCTCCTAGAAAGGGTCAAGGTTGTAGAGGCTCTCAGTACTGTTCCTCAAATGTACTGTCTAGCTGTTGTTGAGGTTGTGAGGAGAAAAATGTTCATAAAACACTACAGGGAGGTAAGTAAATAAAACTCAAGAGCAAACCTTTGTGTCACTGTATAAATTAACAACTAACTATATATTTTTCCCTTCGACAGTGGGCAGGTGCTTTAATAAAAGATGGGAAACATCTTTATGAAGCTGAAAAGGCAAAAAGGGAATCTTTTGGTAAACTGTTCAGTAAGTACTTTTCTGTGAAATCAGGCTTGTGGTTAAGTATGAATTTTGTCTTTCTAGTTAAAATACTTTCATTATGTTGTGGTTTAAATACATCTTTTTTTTTTCCACTTTAATAGGAAATGCATGCAGTGTGCCAGATGGTCCTATTATGAACAAAATACTTTTTATTTTTTTCTAGTAATCAAATTAATGACTTTCATGTAGATTATCCAAAATACTATGACAGTTCTATTTTGTTTAATGCTTGTAAAAGACACGTTTTCTGATTACTGCATGTGAATGCAATTTCTGTTTTCATGTGTAATTACAGTAAATACTGTTATTTTAAGTAACACTTTTAAAACCATTACTGAATATTTGGGTATTGCAATGATGTCCTCTGTACCACTTCAGAGAGAAACAAAAATGCAGATCCATGTCTAAAGACCTTGACCAGGAGTTTAAAAAAAAAAAAAAAAAAAAAAAAAGTTGCTGGTTAAAGAAATCTGACTATTTCTTCTCTTTTTTTCTGCAAAGTCTGCAACTTATGTTCTGAATGAAGTGCTAAAATAAGAAAATTGAGCAAAAGATTATAAAAATCTTGGAAAGGAGACTAGCAAGTTAGCAATGAAAATCTGAAAAAGGAGTTGAGGCTTTTGTAGGGGTGAACATTAAGCAAAAAGAGGCTTCTATTAAGTGAGAAGTTCTACTTGAATGGTGGGTTTTGATTGAAGTTCTGTGGTCACTTGCAATTATTGGCATAGTCAGTAATGCTTACAAACTGAATTCTGCTGTTTGAACTGCAGTAGTTTAATTGTTTTCTCTTGGGCCATTGTTTGTATGTTGCATTTCTTTAAATAGTAATTTTTTCTTTTTCCAGGGAAGTCTTTTCTAAGGAATCGTTTGTTTAGAGGACTTGACTCCTGGCCTCCATCCTTTTGTGTATGTACTCAATATATTTTTTTGGTTTTATTTTGTTTTTATAAGGAGTACTTTCATAAATTAAAAACCTATACTTAATTAATTCAGGCAATATGCCTGTCACATTGCTCTGACACTGAAAAAGCTGGGAGCTAGTGTTTACTATTTCAAGTGACCTATGTTAACATTGGTTCATAACTTGCAGTGTGCTGGGAGAGGAAATGTCCACTTGATAGTCCTTTTTAACAAGGAGTCTCTGGTGTTGAACAAAAGATTGCTATTCATGATCAGAAAAAAGAAGCCAAGAGGAATAATCTGATCATATGATCCTCTCTTCTGAATAAAAGAGCAATAAAATATTTGGATGGTAAAAGCACATAAAAGGCTTTCATGTTTTTCTATAATCACTGGATGAGTGGAAAAACATTTTTGTCTCTTTATAGACTGCTAACATGAAGGGGTGAAAAAATATAGCTGTGATCAAGCATTGCTTGTTAACTTTGATTTCGTACAACTTGGTTAATTCAAGTAAGATAACTCTCCCTGATTCTACTGTTGCCATATCACTTTACCTTGTTTAACCTTTTCAACTTCTCCTTTGCAGGTTGTTTTTTTTTTTTTTTAAAGGATACTCGGAAAATAAGAATGGTGCTCATTTCAGTGTTTTGAATACTGAACTTTTAATACTTGACAATATGGTTAGCAGCACAGTACCATTTAGCAAGCTTCAGTACCATTTCTTATGCCTGAACTTTTTATACACATCTTTAATATTTCTGAAGCTTGGTAATAGGGAGGAAGTTGGACTAGATAATCATTGTAGGTCCCTTTCCAACTGAAGTATTGGATTCTACTTCTGCCCAAGGTGCTATGAATAGAGTTAGTGACTATAAATGTAACTTTTTTTTAAGTTGTTTTTTTTTTTTAAGTGTTGGGCCAGACATGGTTCCTTTAAAAAAAATTTGAAAGCTTTTGAGAGGAAGATAGTTTTAATAGCAAATTTTCTGTGTTATTAATTAAGCTCATTTTAATGCTTTCTTAGTTTTCTTGATATGATTTGCCTTAATAACAACATGTAAATTAACTTCTTCTTAATATAGACACGAAAACCTCGCAGATTTGACAGTGAGCTTCCAGATATCTCATTAACTGACTTGCAGTTTTTGCAGTCTTTTTGTCCTTCAGAAGTACAGCCGTTACTCAGGTAAAGAACCTTTTTAAAATTTTTATATTATGGAAATGGCCTTCACCTGGTCCCACCCCCTTCAGGAAGCTTCCCCCTTCCTGCCTAGTTCTTTTTTTGTAAGGAACAGACAAGGATAGTTTTTGAACTCATACCATTCTTTACCAGTGGTCTTCACTGTCTTAATACAGATACTTATTGTCTGTATGCTTCATGTACTCAGGCTTGGCTTTGCACACACGTATTCTGTACTGAGATATAAAGGATGTTAGGTGTACCTCTGAGCTGCCTTATAGCTAAAAACGAAAAAAACCTGTTGTCAGTTTTAAATTGAAATAAAGTCATAACTTTGTTTTGTCAGATCAGAATTAGTTTGATTTTGTTATTTGCTCTTTAAGAGGTATTCTGGAGGGAATAAATTTCTTTAGCCCAGCATGAGATCATAGAGGTCTCCTGTATTCAATTATTGCTTTTTCTATGACAGTGATTTTACTAATAAATGTATTTTCTAAGTGCCTCTGCTGTCTATGGAAATCCATAATTTTGAGCAAAAGCTGTATTTCCATGTTTCTTATCTCCCAACGAGGCAGAGAGGAAAACTACTGTTTTGTCACACAGGCAACTTGATGAGATTAGTTTCTTATCTAGAACTTGGAGATGTCTTTCTGGAAAAGCTGGCTGTTAGAGTGAGCTTTCAAACTCATATGTTTTAAACCTGTAGCAATCAGAGAAACGCCAACCAAGATAATGGGCAAGAAACAGGCAGTAGCAAGTTATATGTAAGGTTTTGTCTAGGAGGACATCTGTCTATAAGTATGACCACAACCAGATGCTGCATGTATCTATTGTGCTTTTCCTAGAAGAGATCTGTAGTCAAGGGTTGGTGAGATTCCTTTTGGGTTTGTTTTTTTTTTTTTAGCCTCAAGGCCACAGTCCCACAAAGGATGATAAAGTTAATCCAAAAGAATTATACCCTGCTCTCATCTGGCAGGTTTACCAGTATCAGCCTGATACCTGTTATTGGTGCAGGAGCTGACTTCACTGTGTTTTTCACCTGTGTTTTGTGCTGGCATTTTTTGATTCAGAATTCCTGGACATCCTTACAATATTGCTGCTGGAGTTTACAAGAAGTATAGTGATCTTAGTCTGCCTGACAGTGGATTTGCCCTAGATCACTATGTAGCTGATATATAGCTTTTAGTTTCTCTGTAGTGATTTTGTAGGAGAAAGGTGAAAACTGTAGTATGATATTGCTGATGTGTGCCTGATTTTTGGATTTGTCAGAATTTTACAGCTTTCCTGGGAAGCTTGACCTGAGTTCAGGAAGAATTTTGCCTTGCTATTGTCAGAAAACCAATCACTAAACAGACTGTTTTATTTGGTCCCAATTGTAGTGATATAACTTTCCACTTGATGGCAATAGAGGTGGGATTATGTCATGTTCCTCCTGGTTTCTGGGCTCAGGATTACAGTTGGTGAAATTACTGATGATAGTGGTGGTCTTGCAACTCATGTGGGCAAAGCTGTCACGTGTTTTGGTAGACGCTGAGCTTCAGAAAAAGGTTTAGAGCAGTACTTTCTTTGGTATTTTCATTTAACATCTAAAGAGCAAGCAATAGGCAAATTGAGACCTAGTACAAAGTCCTTTTCTATCAGCAATGAACCCCTGAGCTGCATAATTAAAATGATCCTTTGACTTACAGTGCTTCAGTCTTCTGAAGTTATGCATTTGAGCAATGATTGAAATCTTAATTCTACAAAATACACTAGATACCACTTGCCCTATATATTGAACGGAGAATGCAAAATACATTGAAGTGTTATCTGCTTTTCTCATATTGTTAGTCTAAATGAGCTCCTGCTTCATTATTTCAGTGGAGCTATTCCTGAACAAATTTAAAAATCTGGATATATGGACTTTCAAGAAAAAAAAATAATGTTGCTTTTTTAGAGGTTCAGAAAACTTGCAATTGAAAACTTATCTTGCAGTGTGATCATGACACATTAATCAGTCTTTTAATTTAAGTTACCTATCATTAAAATAAAATAGTAGGAAATAGATAGCTACTTCAAAGGAAGAGTTGGATTGAAGACAATCCGACTGGAGAGAAGAATGGAGTCATTTGCAAATATAAGTGCTTCAATTACAGATCTAATCACTATCAATTCTTTTCCATTACTGTAACTGTCGATACTACTGGTAAATGTTTCCCTCAAAAGGAAAGACTGACATACCACTTCCCCATCATTGTTTTTATCATTATCTACTCCTTAAATCTCTCAAGTTCTTAATTTAAAACACTTATACCAGGTGGTCTTAGTGGATTTTCAATGTAAAATAGATGAAATTAAGAACGTACAAATAATACACAGAAGGAAGCTTGATCTTGTTGGAATATACTCATAATAATATAATTTGAATAATATATTTGAATATTAGATTAACAATGTGGAAAAAAAATAATCCTATACTGTTTTTAAGGGTTCCCATACTTTGTGACTTTGAACCTCTTCACCAGCATGTACGTGCTCTGCATAACCTGGTAAAGGCAGCACAGAGTTTGGATGAGATGTCACAAACCATTACGGACCTGCTGAATGAACAAAAGGTATATTTGGTTTTCTTTACTAAGAAGAAGGAATATTCTCTTCAAAAGAATAAAATATTTTCATAATACTGTTTTATCACTAAACATTAACAAATGTCTTTATTCTATAGAAACTGTAGAATTATTCTGTTAATATTTCTATTTTCTGCCACTTTCTAAAGCTTCTGTGCAGAATGTGTGCATTTTGTCTTTGTTGCTTTAGTTTGTATTTAAGTTGTCACTTCTCTATATTTTTGCATTGCTTCCTAAGTCCTTTTGGCATAGTAGTTAAGTAGAATTTAGAGCCTTAGCTGGTTGTCTCCATTAGCCTGAATATTGATACGTCACTTACTCCTTCATTGCACTTCTGCTTTTTTGGGAAGAGAAGAAATATGTGCAGTCTTTTCCTTTGACTATGGAAGGAACAGATGGCAAAAAGATCTTTTTCTGGTTTCACTCTGCCTGTCAAGCAGTTTCTTTCCCCTAGAAAATCTTTCTGCCAATGCTTCTGTGCATTCAGCCTCTAACTTTCATAATACACCAAACAGACTCCTTGTAGCTTCTAACTGTAGCCTGTCCCAATGAAACTCTGGGTGAATTTAGCAATGCTTAAAATTTTATGTGAAGTTGAATGCTACAAATTTGGTTTCTTTAGCTGTTTCACTATAGAAGAAAGTGTCACTTTTATGGGACACCATGTTACCATCTGCAATGCAAGCGTTTGTATGCACTTCGGCTAAAAACATCTTCTATAACTGCCAAGGTTAAGGGCATGTTCAATTTTGAATTAGGAGATTTCCTGCTTACACCATGAAGTCCTCTACCTTCTTTTTCCTCTGGGACTTGAACAAGAGATTTACTGGAAGACTTTTATTTATGTAAGATGGTATCTGGGCTGCTCTTTGTTCTGTAATACAGAAATGGTGTGTCATTTATGTCACTCCTTAGTGCTCTTCTCACTTTATCAAGATGTTTTTTTTATATGAACAGCCGTTAAGAACAGTAGTGTTTGAGCCTGACCACTGTATTAACCAACAGAAAGGCTAAGAATGGTTTAAATTTTGAGAAATCTGAGTGTTTTCTGAACATGCTCTTCTAACAGACCATGCTCTTTAAAACAGAAGTCCATCCTCAACTTGAAACATCCTGAAATACATCTCATAAGAAACTAGCATAGTAACAGGTGTTCACATGAATTAATTTTTTCACTAAGGCTTGTGATGTCTGAAGTGTGAAATAAATCAAAGGAGTAAGTTTTAATTCAAAAGATACATAATAACAGTAGAAAAATAAACAGGAAAGGTGCCTTACTTGTTGAAGTCTTGAGGGTTTACACTTTATGGCTCAGACTTGCTTATCTGAGAAATTTTTGTCAGTATCTGGTTGATAAACAAAAAATGTTTGCCAAATCAGAAAAACATATTCTATCTACTCTTCTCTTTTGCTGTGCTTTGACCAGTTTGGATTCTTGGCTGACTCAAAAATGTCAAGTGCTAGGACAGATTTGGATAATTGTCTCTTTCCTTAGAGTGAATTGCATTGCACAGTCAGAGCTGGGCCATTCATGATGTCATCTTGAAAACACCCATCTCTATATGTAATTTAAATGATTGATTTGAACTGGTTTTTGGAATTGAAGCAAATAGATCTGTCAGAGTTTTTTCATTCTCAGTGACAGTGCTTTGTTATTACTTGATGAAAGATACTAGGTCCTTCTCTGTGTTGCTTTGTTCTGCAGATGATCTAGAAGTGATTTTAAAATTATACTACTTTTCCCTGTGTTCTTTTTTTTGCATAGAATTACTGAAATAATCTGAAAATGTTCTTTTCTTATTTTTAGTATTGCTGGGAATTTACAGTATGTAATTAGAAGGATGAATAAACATTTAATAGTAGTCCTGAAGATGCCTACAGCTTCATGCACCTACATGTTCCGTTGGTGAACTGAGATCTTGTCCGATCTTGATGCAGAGTCGGCAGTGACTGTGCAGATGTTTAGTGTTGCCCGTGTAGTGAGAGCAGGTGCTCTTGTACTTCCCCAAGGAGAGACATTTGACCCCAGCCTCCCTTTCCACACAAGTGGCAACAGAAGCCTGGTTCTTCAGGTTGAACTGGGATACTATCCCTGGCTTATTGGTAGTGCAGCAATTTATCTCTGTCTGGGTCAGGTGGGAGTTCATCCTGCTGCATCAGCCACAGCAGCTGGTCTTTTGACAGTGACTTTAGGCAGGAAAGGAAAGCTGTGGCTGCAGACAAGCGAGCAAAGAGCAAATCAGAGAGCAGACCAAATACCTCACCGGGGATGTTAGTAGCATTTCTTTCTAAGTGTCCCCATAACTCTTATTATTTCAGTTTTCAAGTTCATAGAACATTAATGATGATCTGATATCTGATTTCTTTTTTTAGCACTTTCTTTTCTTTGTCAGAGTAGTATTAAAGAACATCACTGTGGATTTTTGTTTAATTTGTTCCCACTATGAAATCTGTTTTCCTTTTTAGAGCTTTCTGCTTATTCTTTGTAATTTAATTGTGTCGCACCAAAGATATTGCTGTTCCCTTTCATTTCCATAATACAGACAAAGTTTAAGCGTGATTGGGTTAAAGATGTCCAGGAGAAAGTTAAGGTGCCCATAGGAGTCAGGTAAGATGATTAAGGTGTCTTCTCCATGGCTAGTAGGTGATTGACATATGCAATCCTTTTGGTATTAAAATTATCTCTTCTAAGAGAAACAAGCTTTTCAAATTGGATTGAATCTACCATTTGTTCTACTTGAGTTTGAAATTCAAACGCTGTTTGTAATCCTTCCAAGAATTGCCCCATTCCCTGACTATGTTTATTGTAGTAACATAACTAGAATAAGGCATGTAATCCAGCAACACATGAGAGCTCGAAAATTAACTCTACTTCTCTGTCTCTGCTTTCTGTTTTTTCTTGTTTGCTCTTGACTCCTTTTCCTTTGTCATCACAGGAATTACAGTGTGTGACATATGCATACATTACTTCCTGTATATTTTAAATAGACTTCATGGCAGACACCAGCTTCTTAGGCAAATAGGCAGCACTAAACAAAGTCTTCTGTATAGTTTCAGCTACTCAAAATGTGAGGTTTAGCTCTTCACTGAACAGCAATCGGGTACACTTTAGTAGAGTCCTAGCTCACAGCAGCCACTGCAGAGGCATGGAATTTGTTACAGCCCCAGGTCATGGGGAAACCAAGCTCAGTATAGCATTGCTCAACATACTGATAGCTGATCTTTATTTTACCTTCTAGGATGATTCTGCAGGGGTGCCAAAAACAGATAGCACCTTTCCTTTGCCTGTGGCTTTCTGTAGGACAGAAATATTCAAAGTCATTCAAGTGTTTTGTTTTTTTTCTTAGTGTGTGTGCTTACTGACATCTGCGATGCAAGCTTTTATTACTGTTAAAGCTCTGGTTCATCAATGTTAAATGTTTGTCACTTAGATCATATGCTTTGAATCCAGGCATATACAGCATCCTTCAACATTTCTTTTTCTAATTTTTCTTAGATAAACAGCAAGTTGAAATGAAGTGTGAGGGAAATGCTTAAACCTGGACTAATAATACTTTAACAAAAGGAGCATTTCCTTTTAAGCTTTTTTTCGTCTCATGTCCTGCATTGATTCTTTTATGAGTAAATACAGTATTTTGTATATAATGAACATAAGGTTTTCACAGTGGGTTTTATTCACTGGCTTTTGAAAGTCATTGTATGATTTACTTTCATATAGATGCAAAGTCTAACGGAGGTGAAGTGTAAACGCAGCTGTGCTAAACAGATGAGTGTCAGAGCTGGAAATAGATTCTTCCTAAATCTCAGTTTAGAATTCAGTTAGTCACTCCATTAATAGAACATGTACATGGTATAGAGAAGAATAGGGTCCCTTTTTGGGTAGTGGCTGTTTGTAAAAGATTAAGAAAACAAAAATCAGCTATTTAGACATCAGCAGTCCAGTATCTGCCACTTCTGTCTCTGTGATTGGTTTTTTTTTTTATTTTTTTTTTTTGGGGGGGCGGGGAGTTCTGTTGCTGACCATTTATTGCCAAGCTCCAATCACGGTCAAGTGACTGAGTTCAATGAATAGCAAAAATTTCTTCAAGAAAAACTAATGTACTAAAGAACACCAGCAACACAATTTAAATGCATGGAGACAGTGTGGATGGTTTGGAAAAGGGGTACAAGCAAGATCATCAGGATTATCAGCTGGAGGCATTTTAGAGAAGAACACCATTCTGAAAGATCTCTAGCACTTTGAGACTGGACATCTTATGAGAATCTTTTACTGCAAATATTCCCATGAGTCTTTAGGAGCAGTTTCTTTTAACCATGGTCACATTTCTCAGATGAATAAGATCAAACAAGTCCTTCAAGGGTGAAGGATGGAAAAGCAAGGTAATGGATTGGCTATGGTGTTACAGACAATGCATCTGAAACGTTTCAGAACATTCATGAAACTGCATCTCTTCCAGTTTGTGATCCTGGTGATCTCTTGCTCATACCTCTTCATCCTCTATGTTACCGATACTCTCCTTATGTATTTTAACTGCGTGTATTTCACTGTAGTTTTCATAGGCAAAACTGTTTTTTGCTATCCATCCTATTACAGACTTGTTCAGGGAATTAATCCTTGGTGGATACTGAGGCTGTACATTGCTTCTTGGCTTCCACTGGGATATGTTTTGCACTTGCTGAAGCTTAAGGTTTATATTTTTGTTCTAAAAATCTTCAGATGATATTATTGTTGGGGCTTTTATATTCCCAGTTATATTGCATAGTATAAGATACTACAGGTTGACCATTTGTTCCTAGTTCTCATAGATGTGAAGACAGTAAATGAAGAGGACTTTAATACACACTTTACTTATTCTGTCAAATAAAACTTGCAAGCAGTAAATTATATCTATTAAATAAATAGCAAAGATAAGAAAATCTGTAACTGAAGTGTAATCTTTTAGCTACATCATACTGTTAAATTGAATTTTAGTCACATACTAAAAGCTCGAAAATCAAAGAACACAGGCTGTTTGCACAGTCTCTAAAATTTTGCTGAAGTTGATTATTTTTTTTTAAAGCATTTCAGAATGGTGCTTTACTCAGTTTTAGGAGCATAGAAATAAGTGCATGACCTGCAGTTACAACTAATATAGCTATGATAAATCAAACCTCAGCTGAATTCACTTAAGGTATATATATTTCATGAGAGTATAGAAATGTATGATGTCTTTGAAATAGCAAATACTGTGCATGAATTTACATTTTACAGCAGAGTATGCACTGAAACTTGAAATCTTGCTTCATAATTCATATAGTAATGAATAATTTATGATAATGAAGTTTAAACGTTATCTGATCACAATTAATTGGAAAATTGATTTGAAGGTAAGTTTGTTAGCCTTTTAAGAATCAAAAGCACTGTCATTGATCACAGAATCATAGAATCTTTAGGGTTGGAACAGACTTAAAATTATCAAGTCCAACCATCAACTCACTAAACCATGTGCTGAAGTACAACACCTGTATGTATTTTGAACACCTCCAGGGATGGTGACTCCACCACCTGCCTGGGCAGCCTGTTCCAGTGCTTGACTACTCTTAGTAAAGAATTTTTTCCTTATATCTAATCTAACCCTTCCCTGGCACAAATTGAAGCCATTACCTCTTGTCCTATCACTAGTTACATGGAAGAAGAGACCAACACCCACCTCTCTACAACCTCCTTACAGGTAGCTGTAGAGAGCAGTAAGGTCTCCCCTCAGCCTCTGCTTCTCTAGACTAAACAACCCCAGCTTCCTCAGATGTTCCTCATAAGACTTATCATAAGATCAGAATTACTTGGGAAGAGTTCAGTGAAGATGAAGAAGCTTTACTTTCTTTGTCTTTGTTTAGGAGCTGCTGTTACTCCTGGATGATTATGGGTGATTATTCTAACCATTAGCTGTTCAGCTGAATATTGAAGGATCTTTTGCTGTAGAATCGTATTTGGTGATATCCAGGGTCTAGAGGCAAAATGATAAAAAGTGGAAGCAATAGGAGCAGCATGGAGTGGGGGCAGAAATCCACTCAGGCTGTGATGTCTTGCATTCTGAAAAGTCAGAATGTTGCTTTTAATTAGAATGTGCGCTTCATTATACTGCACTACTTATACACTCCCACAGACAGAACAATTCTCATGCATGGTTTTGGTATGTTAACCTTTTCAGTTTTGTGTATTAATAGTGGCTGGATTACACTGATTTTTAATAGCAGGAATAAAATAAAAATGTTTTAGTAACAAAACTGTTAGGAAAAGAGAAATCAATAAGCTGTTAGAAGACAAAGCCTATCTCTGATTGGTTGCTTCAGTTTTTTGTATCATCCAAACTTGTTTTAGCCCTTTCAAATACATTTATATGTGATCTGTTTAGGACTATTAAACAGATGAACATTTAACATTTATGTATTTACGAATGGTGCTTTTTTGAAACTTACTGGAAAATCTCTTTTGAGTTGCTGCAATTTTTACTTAAAGTTTAGTAGTATGTATTTTGGACTGTTATGGATAAGAAGGCTGACTTTTTAACTTCTTGTTTTGCCTGGTAATTTTTAATAAATTTATAATAGTAACAGTTTTGCCTATTACTTCATTAAGATTTTCCTATTTTATAACTTATAGGCCTCCAGTAGTCAAGCATCGCCACAATCTGCTACCACACCAAGGATGGAAAGTACAACAGGAACCGCAATTGCTACCTCTCCAAGAACTCCTCCATCGCTCAGTCTTCAGGGTCCCCTGTGTCCTCCTGTGTGTCCAGCTCCATTAGAAGAATTGTCTCCAGACAGCATTGATGCTCATACATTTGATTTTGAAACTATTGCCCATCCAAACTTGGAGCAAGCTCTCAAGCAAGGATCATTAGACTTGGATTCATTAGCAGAAAGTCCAGAATCTGACTTTATGTCAGCAGTAAATGAATTTGTAATAGAAGAAAATCCAGTATCTCCTAATGTAATAAGTGATCCACAAAGTCCAGAAATGATGGTGGAATCTCTTTATTCTTCAGTTATCAATGCAATAGACAGTAGACGTATGCAAGATACAAATTCTCGTGTAAAGGATGTTTCAGTAGAAAATGCATCTCTCAATGTTTGCATGGAGAAGTGTAGGGTTATTGCCCAAGACTCCAAGGTACATTTAAGAGGTATAAAAGATGATCTATGCCACTTTAGAACACTTGTACAAAGAGAACAGTGTGACTTTTCTAATTCTTTAAAATGCACTTCATTAGAAATAGTAAATACTATTGAGAAGATAAAACTTTCACTTGAAAAAACACTAAAAGATAAACATCAAAAAGAATTACAGTCTTTGAAAAGTGAATATGAAACTAAAATTAATAAATTACTGGAGGATGGTGAGGAAAATAAAGAGAAGATTAAAAAGTTAAAAGGTGACTTATTAGGCCTTGAGGAAGTTCTTCAGAATAAGAATGATGAATTTACAATGGTGAAAAATGAGAAAGAAGCTGTAGTTTGCCTTCAGAATGAAAAAGACCAGAAGTTACTTGAATTGGAATGCCAAATGGAGACACAAAATTCTGAAATTAAGGAACTGAGACAGTCACGTGAGGTAGTACTTGAAGACTTGAAAAAACTTCATGTTGAAAACAATGAAAAACTACAACTCCTGAGGGCAGAACTTGAGAGTTTAGAGCAAAGCCATTTAAAAGAACTGGAAAACAACCTACAAGCCAGGCATTTACAAGAATTTGAGAAGGTGCTAGCTGAGCACAAGGACTGTTTAGATAAATTAAAAAAAGAAAACCAGCATAGACTTGAACAAATGCAGGAATCTCATGCAGTAGTTATGCAAGAGAAACAGCAGCAAGTAGAAGAGTTACAACTCAAGCTTTCAGATCTGTCTGATTTGAGGTGCAAATTAGAAGTTGAACTTGCCCTGAAAGAGGCAGAAACTGATGAAATGAAGCTTCTTTTGGAAGAAAGCAGGAGTCAGCAACAAGAGACCTTAAAATCTCAGATTGATAAGGAAACCGAAAGCTTAAAAAAGGAGATAGATAAATTAAATAATAAATTACAAATTAACAGTGATGAATATCAAGTGGGCTTATCAGAACTAAGGACTCTGATGACAATTGAGAAAGATCAGTGCATTTCTGAGCTAGTAGACAGATACGAAAAGGAGTCAAATTTGCTTAGAACTGAACTAAATAAAGTAACATTTCTTCATCAAAAAACTTCTGAGGCAGAAAAAAGATTTTTAGAGCAAATAACGGAGCTACAAAGTAAGTTAGAGTTGGAAGCGAATGCCCTAGAAAAGGAAAAAACAGAAAAATTGTCTCTCTGTGAGCAACAGGAAAAATATGAAGCTATGATCCATAAGCTTAAGGAAGAAAAAGAACTGTTAGTATCTAACCAAGAACAAGACAGGCAGTTGCTCATTCAGAAGCTCAATTGTGAAAAAGAGAATGCGGTGCAAACTGCTTGTAAAGAGTTTGAATTACAGAGGGAAGCTGCTGAAAAGGGACTTTTGGAAAAAATACAACAACTTGAGATGCAAGTAAATCAGAGGTACTGTAAGAATTAAGTTGCTGTGTTTTCCTAGTATTTTAAAGTCATTAATGTGGTAAATTAATGATGTACTATGCAGTAAGTAAAATTTCTATGTATTTGTAATAGTGTTTATCTGGGTTGGTTTCTATATTCAAGTTTCAAGTTACTTCCATTTTAAAGGCAGTGATATTCCTGTGTCTGTAGTTAATCTCAAAGATTGTAAAGTATCTTATACAGTATCATTTCCAGACAGCAATGAAAGTTTTGTGTTTCAGTCTTGTTATGTTATGTTTCCACAATAGCATGTTGCTTGAAATTCTGATTTGACGGTTTGGCCTCTCTCTTTGTTTTCCCCCTCTGTCCTTCTCATCCTTTGCTCTGGTACTACCACTGTATGAACATGCAGTGGCTAGCTTTTAGTCTGGTCACTTTCTTTTATTGGCTAACTATGTGCCCTCGTTGGTGCTAGTGGTGGAATGAAAAAGTGTAGGAATACATATGATCGACTGAGAATTGTCCCATGGCTACCTGGACTTCCATTGACTTCAGCTGCCACAGTTATGTCTTTCAGGGTCTTCAGTTTGAGCTTTATAATGAAACACACGTGGGCAATATAGCTTTGAAGAGCATACTAATGTCATTGTATTTCAGTATTTTAAAAATACAGTGTTTTTCCTTTTTGAAAAGAAGAATATAGTTTCCCTTGCCATAAATGCCTAGAATTACTCTGACCTCTCATATCTTATCTACTTACTAGTTCATAGTGCCTGTCAGCAAGGTAGATTATGATGTTGTAGAATGGAAATACTAGAATTTTTCCATGTGACTACTGCTTAGAACAATATTTTGAAATTATAGAATTTTTTATTTATGTTATTGTAGTGTGAAGGAACACAGGGGATAGATCTTGTTTGTGCAATACCTTAATAGAGCACTTTTTCTAGGTATTACGATATACCAAGTATGTGAAATGAGAAAAGACCAGTAAAATGGACAGAATAGGCATAAAAGCCAGAAAAGTACTGCAGAACATGAATACAGACTAAAGTTAGCATTTAACTTTCGAATATCAATTAAATTTTTCTTTTTAAAAAAAACGGGGGGAGAGGGGAGGTTGTGCAGAGTCCAACGGGTGTGCACAATTCACTTACATAGTGAGTCACTCCCATTACCTCAGGATTTTGATATGTGAATGTATCCATCATTAAGTGATGTCGTATTAGTGCCTCTGTTTTGGATCAAGATAATACATGAAGATAATATTATATTTTGTTGAATTAAGATTGGGATATAGTGAAACTAAGTACTTCTCAATAGAACAAAACATTCTCTTATTGAAATATGGTGAAATGAGGAGAGAAAAAAGAAACTTTATGCTCTTTTGTATGTATTAATGCACTGTAGCAAGTTTTTTAAAAACTTGACTCAACAGGAAAAACATGTAGCTGTGTTATCAGACTTCTTAAAAATCTACCATCTACACTTAAATTTGAACAACTTCTGAGTGCAGCTCTGTGTATTCTTATACAAACTGGATAAAACATCTAATGTATTTCAGAGAAGCTTTACCCCCTTTAGTCTAAAGAAGTGTTAGTAGCTTGTTATGAGTTCAGTCAAATAATTTAATTTTCAGTGCGATGTTAAATAGGTGTTGCCTCCTAAGGTTCCTCTTTATGCCTTTAATCTGCTCTTAGTTTTTTTCTCTAGGAATAAAAATCTGCTGTGTTTTATCTCTAGAGGGCATATATGTTATGTGATTCTGTCTTAATATTTCGAAGTCACTGTCTAGCTGTTTGGTTTTTGAGTTCCTAAAACCCCAAACTATGTCCATAATTCAAGTTGACTTGTTACCCTGACTCAGTCATAGTGCAGCAGTTAACTTATAATGGTAGAAACCAACTTCTATTTGGAATGTGCCTATATGCTTGTCAGATGATGTCCTTTTCTGCAAGAGCAATGTTGCATTAGCTGTCTGGAAAGCATGGACAGGGAGATGAATTGTTAAATTTGACCTGCGGTTGCACTGATATTAGGAATATAGTTTTTGAACTGAAAACTAACAAAGATATTTAGAAGTGACAAAGAAATGTTTGTGGCCGGCGCATTACAAACATTCAAAAATTAATGTGTTTGGGTTATAATGTGACTGAAATTCAGGTAATTGTGATTAGGAGAAATAATACAACTGCAAGGCATTTGCAGCTCTCCTATTTAATCTTTATACTGTATGTAGTATGTACTAACCGAGATTAACTGAACAGCAGTTTCTGTAATGACTTTCAGTGTCAAGCAATTTGCTGGTTAGTGAAAAGATTTATAATCTTGTACAGAACATTAAAAATAGAACAGGAATCCTGACTGCTTTGAAAATTGAATTACAATTTTGGTGTCTTCAAGCCTTAGTATTGTCCACCCACTTCTATCGGACCACCAAAGAAGCTTCTTTGTGGAGCATGTGCTCTCTCTTACAGCTAGGCTTAATTTAGAAGTAAATTGAAATTTAATCCAGCATCAAATTGCATTCTCAGTGGCATAAAAATATTTGCCTGAGTGTCTCATTAATTGCTTTGTTCTCTGTTTATTTTACTTCTGATTACTGGAATGTCAAAGGTTGTTTTGCTGCTCTGAGAACTTCAGTTGGCTTTCAAGGCTCTCTTATTTACAGCTTCTTACAGGCTTTTTGAATGCTTAACTGCTGCCTAATAGTTTGTATCTTCAGTGTATGCCCATGTGGTACAACACCTTAGAGTAGAGTAAGCAACTGTGTTTACTTGCAAAACAACCCCAGTCTCTGAAGAAATGTCCTTTTGGTATTTTGAAAACACTAA
This sequence comes from Mesitornis unicolor, assembly GCF_000695765.1. Taxonomy (NCBI): domain Eukaryota; kingdom Metazoa; phylum Chordata; class Aves; order Mesitornithiformes; family Mesitornithidae; genus Mesitornis; species Mesitornis unicolor. The sequence continues at coordinate 49,429 of NW_010182124.1, forward strand.
AAGAAGACAGGCTTTGTGGCTGTTGCCACACTTGTTGAGACCTTTGCAGATCACATGTGTGCATGTGTAAACCGAATACCTGGTGTAGTGAAGAGTTTAAATACTAGTAATACATGTTAGCATCCTTTGCAGAATAATATCCTTTACTTGGCTGTCACTGGGAAACAGCAGGTCAGGCAGCCTTTCTGAGAGGCAGATGATACCTGCTTTGGTTGAGTGTAGTTAATGGCCTTGGGTTTAGGCTGATATGTTACCGTGGCTTTTAGATAATCTGGAATAATATGAGAGTATATTTTTGTTGATTATAAATTAAGGTGCAGGCATACTTCCTCTTTACAGTTCTCAAACTTATCCTGTGCTGTCTTAACTTGATTGAGAGAACTGATGGCGAAGCAGAGGTAGATGAGTATGCGCTGGACCCTATGGTAAAGCAAAGAGTCTGTAGAAATGGCTGGAACTGGTCTTTTTAGGGATGCCCAAACTCCCATCCAGTATACAGCTGTCAGAATTTTAGGTTCTCTGCCTCCTCTGTAATTCAGTTTTCTTTCATATTCTCCATGCTGAGTCGTTCTGGTGTCTCTGAGGTTCTGTAGCCTTTAGTCTTAACAGAGAATCTTTGCATTATGAAGCAAGAAGAATTCTTGGAGCATTTTTAGTATTAGGAGTTGTGCTTGTGGGTGTTACTACAGTAGCCCACAATGTTTTAATTAAAGCACAGCCTACCTAACTTGGGGAGACAATACTTCAAAGCTGCTCTGACTAGAGAAAACCACTGACACATGTATATAGATGGAGGGTTAGGTTTTGGGGGATTTCATTTATATTAAATATAATTCTGGTGTAGAGGAATAATAGAAGTTTAAACTAATAGTTTTTCATAAAAGCTGTCCAACAAAGGAATTTGTCTGTCCCAGTGTTCTTCAATGGTGGTTCTTGATAACTTGAGCTAAAACACAGAAGAGGGTAGTTAATGCTTTGGTTTCAGTGATGGAAAATACTTGGCTTGCATAACATTGCTATTCAAGGTCTTTATCCTTCCTGCCTCTATGACTGTTAATGCTTTCCTTTCTTTATGATCATTACTGCTGTTCTCCAGATTCTGCAGACCAGAGTTCTGAGTTAATTATGTGAGAGTTCTTTGCATTTTGGAATCTCTAGGGAGTTCATATGTTATTATTCTTCTCTTTACCGCTTTCCATACCTTCTGTTGTGCTTAAGAAATTAAAACAAAAATCTCCCCCAACAAAATTTCAAAATTACAGCCAGTGTAGTACACTAAAAAACAGAATGCCCAAGAGTGAGAATTTGGTGAGATGTTCAGGATTGAAATGTAAAATTGAAGATAGTAATGATCTAATTGAAATACAATATTTATTACATATTTCAGAAAAATGTCTCAAAAAGGAACCTCTGACTTTTGCATGTTTGCTTATTTCATGTATTCTGGGACTCTCTATATGCTGCAAATTTAAACTCTGAATATTTTCTTTTAAGTCCTCCCATTGTATCATCTGTTGAATCAAGTTTGGTTGCTGAACTTCAAGAGAAGCTACAGGAAGAAAAAATGAAATTCTTAGAGCAACTTGAAGAGCAAGAGAAAAGAAAGAATGAAGAAATGCAGAACATCAGAACATCACTCACTGCAGAACAGCAGGTAACGCTGATTTTTTTAATTACTCTTTCTCTCAGGATGGTTCTGTGTTCTTTTGCTGTTTTGAAGTTATGGAGGTGGTTTGTTTGGATTTTTTTACTATGGCATGCACATTCTAAATTTGCACTATTATCTGAAGCTAACATATGATGTGATAATGGAATCCAACTCTGAAGCATTAAAAACAAAACAAAACAAAAAACCCAAACAAAAGCCCCAAACAAACAAAGAAACCCACCTTAAATATCTGTAAATTGAGTAATCTGTATTCAGTTTGTGTTACTTTGTGACTTCTTTTGCTTAAATTGTTAAGCTTGTGCAGTAAATTTTTAATCCATTCATCTATTGAACTCAAGAAAGATGCTGGTTAATATATGTTAAGTTAACAGCAAACATTGTGGACAACACAAAATTAACTATTTGAAATACTAATTGATTTGGAATGCTACTTAGTGGATTTTTAAATTCCATTAGCCTAGGCAGGTGGCATTTGAGGTTCAAAGCAAACATTACACTTTACTTAGTAAAAACGCTATGTACTCCCCACCTTGATACAAACTTATTGTACTGGATTAATAATTATATCTGTATCCGCACATTTTTTCCTTTCTAAACACCTTGAATCTCTCAGATTTTGTAAATGAGTCTTCAGTTCTTAAATTAAATCTCTGTTTGTAACAGCTATTACCTACAGCTTTGTTGCATTTAAACATTAAGAAAGGATTTTCTGTTTTAAGCACCTCTACTTACTTTAGCTATGATAGGATCAAATAAGGACAAAGAGGCAGTGTAGATACTGGCCAGTTTAGTGAATGAATGCTATGAATAACTTGAAGAGAGCAGAAAATTGCGGACAGTTGTAAAGAAAGAAATGTTTTTGAAATATTTGGATTGCTGACATTAATAGTGAAGTAAGCCTTACACAGTAAATCTAATAGGAGTATTTCATACATTACATTGGTAATCGTAAGATTTCTTTTTCCATCAGAATATGCCATTTTCCTCATCTTATAATATTCTCTATTTGTCTAGCAGAGTGTGGAAGGGAAGGTTCAGAGACATTATCAGCAAATTACAGGGAAAGATGGAACCTTGTATTAAAAACCAAACAAAAACAAACAAAAAACTGCCAAACAACAAGAGAAAAATAGTGTAGCAGTCAGTGCTGAAAGCTTACTGGAGTGGCTCTGCTGATCACTGAATATTCTGGGTATTTAACCTCACGCTTGTTGTCACTTCCCCCCCATCCCCCC
>NW_010182124.1:52363-108389 GCF_000695765.1 Mesitornis unicolor
CCCAATAAAATTACCTTAGAGATGTTACTTATACTTGTGGTGTATGATAGTTATGTTATGCATAACAATACGCCGAAGGCTGCTGTGCATATGTAAGCTGAGTAGTCTGCCAAATAGCTTGCATTTTAAGACTGTGTGTTGATAGGCATAGATCAAGACAATCTTAAAATTCACTGAAAAAGTAAGATTGCAGTTTAAAATATATTTTTTAATAGATGCTTGTGGTAGTTTTTGTCTGTATTCAGCACCACCTTAAGAGTAGAAAGGATGAGGGCATAACAGTAGAAGGATTGAAGAAGCAGAAAGATTTATCAGACTAATATGGAAAGATATGCCAGCCTATCAGCCAGGATTCCTGTATGACTTCTGCATTACTTAACTGTTTGCTGAGGAATTAATGCATGACTTGAAACTTATTTTTAATTGAGATTCTAGTATGTTATTCTAGTTTATTGATAATGATATTTCTTTTTTATTACATGTAACATCTTGATGCAGTGCAGCTTTGTCTTAATAACCATTTTAATCCATAAAGTAACTGTTCTTAATATAAAGCATGCAACTGTCATACATTAAATTGAAGAGAATTGTTTAAAAACACTCAACAACTTAAAATTTATTACTTTTTAATGATGATTTCTTTATAATTATACTACAAGTGTATATTGGGCTTGAGGAGAACCAGAAGGATAAAAATAATAATAAAAAAAATACTGTTACAGAGAAACCGCAAAATAAAATGTGCAGACATGTTATCTCTTCACCAAAGTAATACATAAACAAGTATAATTCCTTGTTTAATTTACAATGTAGGAAACTGGGATGAGCAATATATTTTGTACTTTTTCGTTCTAGTGATGCATTTTGCATTACACTTATACAGTGCGTTTCTTAGTTCAGTAATACTTCTTTCTGTTTTTAGACCAACTTTAACACTGTTCTGGCAAGAGAGAAAATGAAAAAAGAAAACATAATTAATGATCTTAGTGACAAATTAAAAATGCTTACGCAACAGCAAGAAAAAGATAAGGGTAAGCAAAGTTCTGCTGAAGTATTAATCTTTTCTAACAGGACAGTTCCTTTCACTGTGGATTGGTTTTGATCCTTAGTGCTGCTGTTATTGAAAGAATTTTTGTTTACTTGTGCTATAGATTTGATTGAAACACTGTCTGAAGATCGAGCTCGCTTACTTGAAGAGAAGAAAAAGCTAGAAGAAGAAGTTAATAAACTGAGAAGTAGTAATTTTTCTCCGTCAACCTACTCAGCAGCAACTTCAGAAGTTTGTGGAGCCTGTGCAGCTGATATTCCCACTGACACAGACAGATTGGTTTCTGATATTGCAGCTGAAGGGAGAATGGACTCCATGATGGAAACCAGTATGATGGCTGTGCAGTAAGTATGGGGCGTTGTAGTAGAAGTACACAAAGAATTTTCTCGTTCTTCAAATGCGTGTTGTGAAGAGCAAATGAACATGTTTAACAGTCCTTCTGCATTTGATGTTCTTGCTAATGATAACTCTTTTAAATGAATGCATACAATTGGGGTGTCACACTCATCACAAATGTTTATTTTTGATGACTTTAGAAGTATGCAACTTAAAGGTGAAACTTGTCCCCACAATTATGAGATTTAAAAATAGACTTAAGTATAAGAGAAGTAAGTCAAACAGGAAAAGAGTAATTGTGATAGTGAATGAGCTAGGTAACTGCATGTTATTGGCATATATTTTGAACAGTGGCTGGCTCTCATTTAAAACCAACCAAACAAAATAACTTTGATTGTTCATGTGCATGTTTGCTGTAACATAGCATGATATTCCTTGACAAAGGGGAAGGAGTGGTAAGTATGCTTGGTAGAAATTAGACTGAATCCATGGGATTCCAAACAAGTAATGGAACTTGGGCTGATTAGGTGGTCTTAACACTTGGAGAGAAGGAGGGGTATTCAGCATCTCTTTGTGTAACCTGTGAATCATCGGTGCTGTCAGCTGTGTTGTACTGCTAACTCACTAAAGGCCGAGATGGGCCAGGGAGAAAACTTCAGTGATTCAAACCCTTACTTGAGGAAAACAGCTAGGGCAAACAACTTACATACCTCAAACTCAACTTTTCACTTAAGACTGGTTCGTTTGTGTTTGGATCTGGTTGATAATTTGGATTTACAACAGATTCAAATAATGTTGATATTGCACACATTGAAGTTTATCACCTTTTTTGTATGAAGGTCTAATTAGATGGTGACTAGTTTGCAGGTAAGTGTCTGAAGCTGTGTGTGAAATACTGAGGTGATTATAGAGATGAGAGGGAACTTGGAGAGTTTGGTTTCATTGGCTTCAATAAATTCTCTGTTCTGGGTGCCCTACGATAGCAGTGCACATTGTTATTGACATATAACACCTTGCCTAGTAAGTTAAGAGTTTACTTGTAAAGCTAATAGACTGTGATCTGGTCCTACTACATGACTATGAAGTATTCTGAACTTAAATAATTCTAACTGGTACAAAGTTGCCCTGTTGGTTGTTGCCAGGAATTCAGCCTACTGCAAATGTATTTTCTGTTTTTTCACTACTGACTTCCATGAAAATGTACATCAAGTTCAGAGCCTTGATTCTTATTTTAAATCTACCTATAGTAATTTTGTAAAGATTTTTGAGTAGTAAAGACTGATGGTCCAAGCAGAGGGGTTATGATGATGCATGCAAAAATCCCTATTTTTTTTTACAGTTTTCTTTAAAAATTTCATAGATTTCTCTTAACAAATGTAGAATGTTAAGCTTAAAAAATCTGCACTAAAAAAGCATGTTCTATTTCACATACTGTCGGACTAGAAATAGACAAATTAATAGCACGTGATAAGTGTGCATTAAAATAGGACTCATTACTAGAAGATACTCGACTGTTGTTATGCTTAATGCAGTATGAGAATCCATTCAGAATCCATTACTGGGAGAGAGTTTAGGGGAAAAGGGTGAAGAAGTTTGGTCCAAGGCATTACAGTTGTTTTTTTTAACTCCATATAGAAACTGGGAAAAACTGGAAAAATTGAAAAATTAAAAAATACTTTAGTTCAATGTACTTGAAGTCAAGTAATAGGCAGAAATTATTACAGGTTTCTGTTGACTTCTTCCTATTATGTGAAAGTTAAACAGTCTTTTAAGTGAAATGAAGTAATAATTAGCATGCCTTAACTATAACCTGTTAGTTTCTTTTGGCATTTTGCTTGGATTTTATAGTATGTTTTGAAAGACTTGATGAATGGATGATATGTCAAAAAACTTGTCTGTTTTCTTTTCCTAAGCAAATCTATTTGGGCTACCAAGTACAGTGTTTCTTCCCTATTAATCTGCTTTTAAAAATATATTTTAATTGTATTAGTAATTAATCTCTGTGTTCTTATGAAATTTCTTAGTAGGATGTTAGCATTATCTTATCATGCCCCAGTGCTCAGTTTATCTTGCAGATAAATAGAGGCAATTAGCAAGTTCACACTGGTGTATCTCTACTAGAGAATCCCAGGGCACAGAGCCTTTAAGATTGGGAAAACATGACATTGTAGAGCTGAACTGCATTATTGAGGGTTAACTGCCAAAACATTTGGAGCTGTATCTTTCACCCTGATATTCTGAAGATAATGGGAAATATGTAGAAATTGCATTATGAAACTTTATAAGCTGATCAATGACAGCTTATTGCAACAAAAAAGCTCCTTGGGTTTAAAGACATTTATATAAGGGGAAAAAAAAGACTTCCAAAACCTACCAGAAATGTTGATGCTGATTCTTAAGTTATCTTTCTGTGCTGGCACTCATCAGTGAGTGAAGAAGGGATGGAGAGGGAAAGATAACTTTTGATCATGAAAAAGAATCATTTTTTAACCTATCCACTTCCTTCTTTCTCTTTTAGTGAAAATGTCCATATGTCTGAAGAAAAACAGAGGATAATGTTGTTGGAAAGAGTAAGTAGATTGTATGGTTAAGCATTACAACTAAGTACTTATGCATTGCATGTGTGAAGTTGTGCTGTGGTCAGTTATATACTCTGATGCGATATAGTATCTGCAAGGTTTATAAATGTCATTTCAGGTAATGGGTTTTCATTGTACTTGTTTCAGATCAGTATAATTTGTTGAAGTAATTTCAAATAAGCTTTAATTTTGTTTCTTCTGTTTATATAGGTTTCAGTGTGAATGGGTCAGGTGTAGTATTTCTTAGGAGTGGCAGATCATTGATCTAGGGAATTTCTTTAGCAAAAACCTCAAGTTTTGATTACAAATTAAGGTATCCAGAGCAGCTGGAGAGGAAATAAGATTGATTTACCTATTTCTCTTGAAACTGGGTAACTTTCTCCTCTTAGGCTGCTGTTACTTAGAGCATTTTAATTCTGCCTGAGATGCATTGTAATAGTGACAGTATTGCATCTGTAAGAAGTGAAATAACGCTTGTTATCAATGTGCTTAAAATTACAATTTTCTGAAGTAATTGTCATGTGCCTACAGGCTAGAATTGTGTGTTTATACCTTGTCACCCCTGCTTCTCCCACATACATAACTTTAATTTACACTTCTACTTTGATTTTGAGCATAGCTTTCAATGTAGAATGAGTAATTGAACCTTTTTGATGAAATAAGTTGTTATTCTTGGTAAAAGGCTAGATTAACCCTTAGTAGTTTCACTGGAATCTTTCAGATTCTAGTAATTATTCAACCTTCTATCCAGTTGTATCTAACTCCATTATAGTTGCCTTTTCCTTGCCTTTTCAAAGTTGACCTTATGGAAAAAAAAAAAAAAAGAATGTATCTAATTTTCAGCTTTCTAGGGTCACTTAAACTAAAATCTGTATTCAGTTAGAACATGAATGTTTTCTGTTACTGGATTGCGGTACTGTGTAGGAGTACTTACACGCTTTATTCTGTCATCTACTTACAAAGGATTTGTCATGGGTAGAAGCTCTAAAATAGTAATGTATTACATTTCTTTTGCTGTTCTATCAGTGAAATGCTTTCCTAACTTAAGAAGAATGAGTATGAGAAGAACAGCTTAGCAGTGAGTTTGGTAGCACTGTGGTAGTTGCTAGACTTCAGTTTTATTTTTTGTTAACATATCTCTGTTCAAAAGATATTTTGATATTTTAAAACTGAAGGCTGTAGTAAATGTGTATATTGTGTAAGTAATCTGGCTCTGGTCATAGCAACTTTTTAAGATGTTTATACTATATAAGGTATATTAATTAATCAGGTGAGATTTTTCTTTCAGACTTTGCAGCTGAAAGAAGAGGAAAATAAAAGATTAAATCAAAGATTGGTAAGTGTGTGTGCAATGCATGTTTTAGTTCTTATGAAAAAATAAGACAAGCTTACAAATGTTACATTTGTTAATATCTAAAAATGTGATTTTGTTAACTTAAAAAATGCTTTAAGTATTAAGGCAAGTGGCAAATAAGTAACCTGATAACCTTTCAGAGGTACCTCATTTTAGCAGTGTTCTTATGGAAAAGGTTCCCAGGACTGGAGAGAAAGAGACTTCTTCCCGAACAACACACACCAGCTAGGCTTAGGGTAGGGAAGGTTGATTTGTGTGGCACCATGGCTCAGTTTTTCAGCAACAGTAGATTGAAGGCAATGAAGGAGTGTTAGCAATAACTTAGAGATTGTTTGTTTTAGGAAAACTGCACCTGTCATTTTTGTAAGGTGTAAAACTTTAATTTTGCCTAGCAACTGAAAAAACAGACAGCCATTGTCTTAAAATTAAACACTCAATGCCTATGGAAGGAAAAAAAATGTAGTAACAGTTTCCTTGATTCCTGTGCAATAAGTCCTTCTCCTTTTATTTTTCCACAGTTTATCCTTGCTAGCAGGTCTTAACCTTAAGTCTTAAAAAATTCCTGAGTATGGGAAACTCATGTCCTTTGATAGGTAGCTTATTGGTTGAACTGGCCATGGAGATCTCACTTTAAGTGAGATGAAGTCTAGGAGTTTGGTAGAAATTGATATCTATGTAGTTGCAAGCTGCATTTTATAGCAGAAGTTTTTGATAAGGTTTCCCAGTAGGATCTGCCATTTTTCTGTGTAGGATAGGATTGAAATTTACTACATCACTTACTCCTGCTACATATTCAGGTTTGAAATTGTTTGGGTTTTTTTTTTACAGACACTATTCATTCCATATTAAAACCTGTCTATAACAACCCCGCTACTGCAGGGCATCAGAGAGGGTTGCAAGACATCTAAAAGCATATTTTATAGAAGAATTTTTTTATTCATAACATCAATGAAGTGTACAAAAGGTATTTCAGTGTAGTTTTTACAATAAAATTCAAAATACCTGGACAGTCTTCTGACACTCTCTGTAGTTTTCCTAAGTTAAACTCTTGATCTCTTGTCATCTCAGAATAAAATTAAATTGAAGAAAACTTGTACAAAATAAATAGAAAATTCCTTTTGTTGTTATGATTAATCTCAAGTCATGTAGGAGAAATTGGCGATTAATTTGTGTTTAAAGCAATTCAAAATTAGTTTCTAAATGGAACATAATATCTTTTCAATTTCTTAATTATAAATGGTTATTTCATAGCTAAAATAAATTATTTTAGTTTTTTGTCTCTTTGTCCTTTTCCCCTCCTTTCCCAATACACTTCTAAGACTGAAAGATACATTAACACTTAAATATCAGTATTTATTTCTATCAAGCTACTTCAGATAAGGAACCCAAAAGGGATTCTGAACAACAAAAGAAACTATTTTCAAGTCATTAGTTTTTGCAGAAAAACTTGTGGGTTACCTCTGCAAGCAGTAAAAAATAAAAAGCTCCTTTTAATACCAGGACTGTTGTTACAGGACTTTTGTTATTTTATATGAATTATTGAGAAAGAACTTTTTTCTGTCTAGAGACTATTAGAACTCTACTCATAAAACATTCTTTACTGAGCTTTAATGGAAATAATCTTAGCATTCTAATTGGTTCTGGTTTTGTTAAAAATTAATGAAAAATTCAGAAATCAAGCTAGTTTGCTTTTTCAAATTAACACTTCTTACTGTTTTTAAGACTGGAATAAAATCTTTTGGTCTTAACATCTGACGAGTTGGTCTTAATATCTCAAATACTTTTGGTAACTAAGCAAATTTGACATTTCGTAACTTTCATGTTAGTTGCAGCTTTTTCAAGAGAGAAAAGTGGAATGTGAATAAGTCAAAGAAATGTAGTCTCTAACAACAACAAAAGATCTGGAGTTGGACCCCTTAAGAAAACTGCTGAAAGTGTCATCAGAAGTTGAAAGCTTCTTGTGCTGTCCTGTATTCAGTTTGGACTCATTCTTTGAAGAAATTAAGAAAGCGAGGTCTGAATAGGTTTATATTAAGACAGGCTGATACTGTTTCCAGGGATGTAGGGTTGAAGACTGACAATAGGAAATACACTGTAGGTAACAATATTTGAGTTACAGCTGAAAAATCTTGTGCTAAACTTCAGGTATGAGTAATCTAGATTTTAATCAACAATATTATAATAATATAATAAATTATCCAGGAAGTAGGAACCTAGGGATATTGCAGTTTTTCCATAACGACTTTCTGCAGGGCAATTATGTAGGCCTTCTGTAAGGAAGTTACGAAAGGGTAATGAAATGTATACATTTACAGCATGTCAGCTTCACAGTCTACATGTCTGTATATGTGGGCTGTGTATCCCTTTGTAGGTACAAAGTGGCATTGCCTATTTTCTTCTTATCACAGTTACTGCAGAAAGTGTATGTATATTTACATTCATTTTTAGATCTAGTTGTCCTATTGAAGTTGGTTCATGTGCCAGTATTAATTAACTTAAACAGACTTAAAGGCAAATATCATGCATATAGGAGATAAGAATTACATCCGAAGCCTTTCATAATCGAGCCTTTGTTTGATCTTAGTAAAGTTGACTTCAGTTTTATGCCAGGGAGTGCTGCTTTGTCTGTTGCAGTAAACTTTAGATTGTGACAGTCGTTAATAAAACTGAGATCATATCAAGTTCAACATCCAGAGTTTAATTGCAATAAAGATGTTTAACTTCAAGTGTTTTGCCATCACCTTTTTTTAGAAGGCCAAGAGTGCACAGCTATATCATAAGTCTTGTGTATGCTCAGAGCAAATCTTCACTGGCACTGATATGGAAAGCACTTCTCAGTTTTAAATAAAGAGGATGAAGTAAGTTATGTAAGAAATACTATAATCAAAGGTAGCTATTGACAGCAAACAAACAAAAAAACTAATCTTACTTCAGAAAAAGATGATGGAAAAGTATGCTGTTTTCTCGAGTGAACATAAGACCTTGAAGAATAAACAGTTTGAAATAAATAAGAAATTATTTATCTTAACCATATTGTTACCTGCAATATACATTTTGTCATGGCTTGCCAATACTTAATAGCTTTTCTCTTTTTCATAGATGTCCCAGAGCATGTCATCAGTTTCCTCAAGACATTCTGAAAAAATAGCAATTAGAGAGTAAGTACATGCTAATTTTCATATAAACAGAGATATATGCTTTCAATAATAATCATGTAGTTAAAAATTGTCACAATTCTGTTCTTGCTCTGCAGTGAAAAGATATACAGGTCATCTGTATAGTTTAGCCATCAGTTTTTGAACCATTTCAGTTATGCATAAATCAATTTTTTTTTTAAATAATAAGAAAATAAAGGCCTTTCTTAATTCTGTATATCGGTGGCTTTCTTGAATTCTGTGCCTTTCTTTACACAGTTCATAGGGATAATACCTCATGGGATTTCTAGAATCTTCCCAGATTTTTCTTATAAATCACTTTTTGTTTATCTGTACCCTTCTTGAAATCATGCTAAGAAACAGTAGAAGGAATCTTGTTCGTCCTGAAGATGCGTAGTGTTCCATTATATTTGAAGAAAAGTTTTACCTTCCTTAAGTCTTCAAAATTTTTTGGCTTACCTTGAAAGAATGAAATTCTGTCATTACCATTAAAATTCTGTCATTCAACCATTATCAGTCTGATATTAATTGAATAATAAAAAAACGTTTTTGGAAAGAAACCAACACAGATTGTTCCTGTAATGTTTTCCAAGTTACACCAAATTGCATTTTTATTGTAACAACGTCGGTATGTGCAGATTCAGCTTTTTCTGTGAGCATGTGAATAGTCTAGCAACTCTCTTGCTTGTCTTTGGTGAGGAAAATGTAATGAAAGAAGAATTCATCTGTCCAAGACGGATGCCTTTATCTGAGTCAGTGTAGTCTGCCATCATAGTAAGTCCAGTCAGAAAAGCTTGGAGTATTTTTTATTTAGACTGGAAGTGAACTTTAAAACAGAGGAGTTAATCTTTTTGCTAGATTGACCTATTTATCTCTGCCTATGTATCTGCAATCTCCTTCTATGGAGAAAAGTGTTCCTCTTTCTTTGCCACTTCCTCCCCCATCCCCAGAGTAGTAGTAATATTTATTCTTAGAGCCCCCTCATGGTCTAATGCTTAAATTGTGGCTATTTCAGACTTCATTCATGGGTAAATATTTTACGTCCAGCACGTGCACCGTGAAACAGAAGTTAGAGACAGAAGAAGTTCTCTCAATTCTGTTACTGAAACTTGACATGAAAACTTTGTGGCTTCTTGTGTTATCCTGGTGTCAGGAAGAAACAGGTTCTTGAAACTTTTTATGTCAAGTCAGCATGGTGTTTCGTTGCTTTTAACACTTGAAGTAGTCATCTGACTTTGATCTATCCATTCATTGTCCTGTGTACTTAAAATTTTAAGATTGAAAAGCTACATAAATATTTCATTGTATTTTTCCATGTTCAAATTGGCTTCAGTTTAAAACATCAAAATAGTATTTGTAAACACTGGCACAGTGATCATTACCTTAAGTGTTGGTGAATAAAAATATTATGAAATTGAAACACTAGTATGTCATTAGTTGCTTTCTGTTTATATTTTAAAGAAAAACTCTCAGTTCTTTTGAAAACAACAGTTTGAGCTGATGGATGTAGAAAAACATTTCAAAAACACTTTTTAAAAGATAGGTTTTTGTTGACTTCAGAAAATATAAAATGTATATGAGTTGGCATAACAACTAGAAATATCTGTGCTGCTCTTCAACTAAGTCTTAGTCTTTGCAGTACTTGGAAAAAAAATGTAGTGTAATTAATGTAGTTTTAAGCTTCTATGTGTTTTTTTTTCTTGGTTAAGTTCCTTTTTTTCCCTCCACAGTTTCCAGGTTGGCGATTTGGTTCTTATCATCTTGGATGAAAGGCATGACAACTATGTATTGTTTACTGTTAGTCCAACCTTGTATTTCTTGCACTCAGAATCTCTTGCTGCACTGGATCTCAAACCAGGTGAGTGTGGTAAGTGTCATATTACTTCCAATTATTATCTCTTCCTACAAATAACATTCTTTACTTCCTAATACACTAGTATGTTGGTTTATAAATATGTATGTGGTAAACATGGAAAGCATGTATCTACATATGACCTTTTGTACTAACATGTACATATCTAGTTGATAATTCTGTATAGATCCACCTACAGTATTATGTGTCAGGCATTTAGGCTGTTCTAGGTTGTCTCTGCCTACATTAACAGCACTTAGAATGCTATGACAACACTGAAATTGTTTGAGGACTGCATGGTCTCTGTGTTGTCCCTTATCTTTGGGATATGGAAGTTTTCATCTGCAAACGTAAGGGAAAAAGTATGCATCTTTCTCACTATCTTTGTAGTGATCAATTAAGTCTGTCAGCCAAGTAAATGAAAAAAAAATTGAATTTCATTTTAATTTAAATATTAGTTGTAGAGCATTCAGACCAGATATGAATACTTTGCACTGATTTGTAACAGTGCGCAGTAGCACAGAATCTGTTCTGTTGCCAGTAGCCATATTAATCTTGAAGGGTGAAGTTAACATTTCAACCTCGTGTTTCTTGAGTGACTCATATTCTGGTCGCTAACATACAGAATAGTCATAAATAGTCATGCTTAGAAAGGCTTTGGTTTTAGTATTATGCAAAGCGTATGTGAGCTGTCCTATCTGTTTTGATGTTTTCTTCACGCTGTGATTAGTGGTAGTTAGAAAAGAGCAATCAAGTAAAATGGATAAAATTTCTTTGAATCCAAGACAAATACATGCATTTCCTTACTGTTACAGAAATGGGTACAAGCTGAAAGTGTGTTTATGTCCACTGTTGCTCTTTTCACCTGCCAGTTTATTATTGAGGTTTTTCACTTTTCTCCATTCTGTACTGTATCAGGTACTCTCAAAGACTGCAACCATAAATAGCAGGCTTGCAGGGCTTTATAGTTATTATTTATGAGTAATTTCCATCACTAATACAGAAATATAATCAAATATTTCAGTAAGGGTGATAATAGCTGAATATGGAAAACTTTCTATCCTTTCAAATATTTCAGGAAATTCTCATCTTAAATCAAACCAAAAGGTCAAGCTGGGTTGACTAGAATAATTTTGAATCATTAAATGAATTGGTGTTTTGATTTCCTTTTGTCTTCTCTAATGTTAACTTTAAAAAAGAAAATTAAACTAAAAAAATCAAAGTTTGTGTTTGAAAGTTCCAGTGACCTATCTTGTCATCTGAACTTTGAATGTAATATTCTGTTACCTGTAGTTGTTTATCCAAAATAATAAATATATTGTCTCTAGCTTCCGGTGCATCTAGGAGACCTTGGGTGCTAGGAAAAGTCATGGAAAAGGAATATTGCCAGGCAAAAAAGGTAAGGAAACGATAATGGAAAATCATTTGATAAAATAGACAAGAAAATCAGATCTAGTGTTTTTAAAAATCATGAGAAGTACTCTCTGCAATTAAATGAGATTAAAATTGTCCTAGGTTCTGTCATTCCCCTGCTCTGTTTTTTAGTCAGTGAATAGCAAGTGAAGGGGAACTAGAAAGAAGAGTTCAGTGAGCAGTGGCTTGTGTAGTTGTGTCCATACTGCCCAGAACTTTGTCAGATGCCAAAGGGTCTCATTACTGCTGAGGGGAGAGGATCAGTTTCTGCTTAAAAATATAAAAATTACAGGAATAATCCCATTTGTACTGTAATTTGATTTGTTGTTGTTGTTGTTGTTGTTTTTTGTAGGCACAAAACAGATTTAAAGTTCCTTTGGGTACAAAATTCTACAGAGTCAAAGCAGTACCATGGAACAAGAAAGTATAACACAAGAAAATTTCATTCATTCTGTCTCCGTTCTTTTTTGACTTGTCCTTCAGTGCTTGTTCATCGCTCCAAATGCCAGGCCATCTTTTTATACTGAGGTCATGTGACAAGATACGTCATTGATGTACTGCTTTTACTTTTTAACAGGTCACATTTTAGAAACAAGGATTTCATCAAAAACTCTGGCCCTAACTGTTTCAATTTTTTACCCAGATAACTTTAGGAGTGTGGACCAAATGAGTTCATTTTCTCAAAGGGCAACCACATGAAACATGGTTTGTTAGCCATGTTAATTGCCTGTTAAATATACATTAGCTTGTATTTAGATGTTAAATGTTAGTTACCATTATTACCAGCATACGTCCTTTTGTGAAATCATTATCAAAGTACTTGCACTCTTTAACAGATTCTTTATATGTGTAAAATTCATCAGCTATTTAAAGAGGAGTGTTCATTGCATGCAGATAATCATATAATTTTTCTTCAACATGAGTTTGCCTCAGTAGATGAATAAAAATAACTACTGCAACTTGTTTCATTACATGAAAATGCTCTTTAATGTTAAAAAAATCCTTGTAATTTGATAGACTGATTTTGAAAATCAGTCACAGTTAGATCTGCAATCTTCAAAAGCACTTTCGATGGATTGATCACATAGATTCTGAAGGGAGGATGTCTGTGCCGTTTGTTCCAAGTGAAGCACTTGTTCTTCCCACCAAAACAGAAATCTTGTATTAATCTATTTAGAAAAATCATATTGATGAAATTGTATTTCATGGTTGAGTTTCAGGAAAAAACTCATTGTACATTAACCATACAAGAGTCATTTAAGTAACAAATTATTGTAATTGTAAAAGACATGTAGAATTTTAAAACAATAAAGATTTGAAACTGTATGTGTTTGAAGTATTTGTGTGCCTTTTGAATATCATCTATAATATTTATTTCGTGTTAATCTGTTGCAGCTTCTCTCTGATTCCTCCAGCAGTTTCATTACATAGCAATACCTAAATTTTCTACAGGAGACATTAATATTCAACAACAGTCAGGAATGACAAGAATGACCTTGTAACAATAAAAAATAATTTTGGTAGGCAGAAATTAATTTTGTCAGCAAGTTAAACTGATAAATGACATTTTTCAAAACAGTTATACTGGCTGGTTTTTAAAAATGTAGTCTATTTTATTTTTTTCATAACTGTAAAAAAAGATGTACTATAAATGTGTAGCCAATGGAAAGTTAAATTCTCAATTCAACTGTGAGCTTATGTTTAGGACTTAATCCATAGAGTTATTCAACTGTGATTTATCTTCAGAAGGTGTAGAGTGGAGGAGGAAAAGAGATAAAGAAATTATCACACTAAAATGTCAGTGCTTCATCCCATATGTTGCAAATAATATTCCTCCAGACTAACCAGTCCACTTGAATACCCATAAAATTCTGTATATGCTTTATTTAAAAATTAGTTACATAACAATTTTAAGTTCAGTTTTTTATGAAATGCATGGGCTTGTAATTGTATCACACCTGTGATGAAATAAATCTAAGACAGTTGATCTCTGGAAAACAGAATGTCATTGTCAACTTGCATTCTTATCCGATTGTTTGATAGCTGATGTACTGACTTTTTAAAAGTACTTGGCAAAAAAATGTGCCCCCTTCTTCAGCAGTATTACCATTGTGTTTTTCTGATACTGTGATCTCATTAAGCACGAAGGCCTGTGTGTCTTGCTGTTCTGTGCGGGTGACATACCTTGAAGTTCATTGCAGTCTCAGATGCTTGTCCTGAGTCCAGAAGAGAGGTGAGTACAGAATTCAAGTGCTGAGAATTAAGGAAAAAAAAATTCAGAAATTCTTTCATCTTTGTCAGTAAAAAAATTCTGAGCTTTCTCGTCTTAGTTTATTGTTGCCCAGATTAATATATATATACATATATACACACTTGTATAAGCTTATACATGGACAGTAGCGGTGATGATTTACGATGCTATGAAAGTTGGCTTGATTTCTAGCTTAAGATAAACAAAGGCACGACTGACGTTTATGTAACTCAAACACATGAGCAATATATGAAAGTGAATTTGTGAAGCACCTGAATAAATTGATTAAAATAAAGTACTGTAATGCAAACTATGAAGGAAGAAAAAGTCCTTTGCTGCTGATATCTGCCACTTAAAAGAATACCAGTATGTATCTGTTGTTCTTACATGACATCATATTTTTAAAATATAAATAACCAGCAATGGCTTTGGTTTCTAGGAATATTTGTCATGTGTTTCATTTTATAATCTTTATGTATATTCAAATTGGAAGTTCTGTCAAACAAACTCCTAACATACTCAGTAATGATTCTGAACAGTCATTCAAAAAAATGTAGTTTACATATTTTTTATGTCACAACCTTACTAGTTCTTGAAACTATGCTTGTTATGTGCCACCTAGGTGTTTCATCTTGCTCCACAATAAAACTTTGTATATGGCTATATAATTTGGATTAGCAGCATATTCAGAGAGGATGGGGAAAGTTGAAGGATAGATTCAATGAACTGAGATTTCTCTGATTCCTTTGTGTAGCTGCATGTTGGAAACTTACTGATTACTAGAAAAGCCTCTTGTGCTACTGCTAATATCTGTTTATTCCATAAGTCTGGCTTTAGACAAAGACAACTGTATGTTTTTAAGTGCAGACAGGAACATGAATGGTAGAGAAAGTTGGTTGAAAGCAAATATTATTCTGCAGACTCAACACTAAAAGGATGTGATAATTTAAAAGGGATTTTTTTTTCAGTGTACTTGGAAAGCCATATTCATTTGAATACTCTGAGAGTATTCAAAAGCATGGCTTTTAGCACTACTCTGCAGTAGGTTGCAAGTCGGGAGCTTGTGCTGTTTAGAATTCAGTTGTGGTGATTTGAATCTTAAGGTGGTCTGTGAGTAGGACCAGTTTACACTTAAGTATACACTTTGCCCTAAATATAGTTGTCATTACATATGTTACATAGCAGGGTTGGAAAGTCTGCCGTCGGCTTTAAAATTGTGTGTATTTTGCAAGTTTTCTTCATGAACTAATACTGTATCCTTTTTTGTGGAGTTTTAGCTAGAAGCCAGATTGACTGTAAACAGTTATAGCAAAAATGTAATAGTATTTTGTAGTGCTTATTAATTCCTATAAATCATTAATAAGTTGTAATGCAGAGAATAATTTCTTGGTGGTACCAGATTGATAATTTTAGAAATGGATCATTCACCATAAAAGAACTCTATTGCCTTTTCATGCTATATTTGCCAATTTAACTTCAATTAGCTATCTCAGTGCTGCATTTTAAGGTCACAGATGTCTTTAGATCACTTTACAAGTTGTTTTGCAGTCCTAAAGCAGTAATGATAAAGGATAAACAGTTACCTCCTTTAGCACTCACTGTATTAACACTCACTCATGTTAGCAACATACACATATAATATGGAGGAGCACAGGAACGTCTGGTCCCCACACTCCAAATTCTGGCTAGGAATTGAGTTCAATGTTGATGCACTGAAGCAGAGTCCAACTTACAGAACTGTTGAGGTTGGAAGGGACCTCCCAAAGTTGTCTTGTCCAGCCCTCTGCTTGGGTTGAATTATGGTGACTTTTTCAGTAAAGGTCTTGAGTTTACAACTAATTTGGCATACCTTCAATTTAGCCTTCAGTTTGAAGCCTTGGTTAAAACTGATGGTATTATCTGAGTAATTTTCAAATTTTCTCCTCAAAAAAATGCATTATCTTAAGTGAATGCTAGTATTTAACATACTTTCACTATAAAATGCTTATTTGAATTGTAAATGCAAGAAATGTGACAGCTGCCAGATTATTATTTCTATGGCTATTCCCAGCAAGCACACAATTTTTTTTTTTGTTCTGTATATTAATTGCATTTCATGGTTGTAATAGAATGTTTCATGTACCATGAATTTATGGTATATCACTGCACTGCTGAATAGCTGCTCCATATTTTTGTCTCAATTCTTTGAAATTGATTGTGTGTGGCAGCCTTGCTTTTCTTTCTCCAACTTTTACTTGTTAGACTTAAACTTGCCTTTCACCGATTTGTTTTGGGACTTCCTTAACAGGTGCTTTTCACTGTGTTTTATGTTCTAGGCAAATTTACTGAGTAAGGAGCAGATTTTTCTGCAGTGGGAGGAGTGTTGCTAGTATCTTATCTCCTAAACAAGAATTTGTACTGTTCACCAAGGGATCTTAACAGAGAACCTTTGTCATCACGCTCTGATTAATAAATCCTGTTTCTGCCCCAGATCTCTACATGACACATGCCTATTCTAAACACATGGATATGGCTGCTTGTGTACATGCCTTTAACAGATGCTTGCAGTCAAAGCTGTTATGTTTTGGTCCTGTTTACCTGTGCTGGGAGTATTAGAGGTCCAAAAAAAATCAGAAAGTAATGGCTCATTTTTATTTTTAATGAACTAGGAACTATGTGTTTGTATGACCAAAGAATTTCTCTTTTGTTGGAGTTTACGAGCTTACCTGTTCTATAGTCATATCAATTATATCTATATCAATTATCAAGGAAGAACAAATAAAATAGCCTAAAGAGCCTGAATACTTAAGGAGAAGCAGGCACTTTTAAGTACCTCTTGCATCTCTGAACCTGTCTTAATTTAAGCAGTTGCAATGATAGCGCTTCATGTCTAATGTAGTTGCAGTGGTAATTGGGAGTCTACTGAGCTATGCCTCTTGCAGGGTGCTGGTCAGCATTCATTGACCGTCATGACTTGTGAATGGGGGGATGTATATTTAGCAGAATGGTTGACATATCGGAAAATGATTGTGATGAATACTGAACTTAGCAAAGTAGATCCTGATAATGTTGTAGAAAATTGATAATTTTTTTAAGCTTCAGAAGAGAGCTTTATTTTGCATAACTACTCCATACACAGAAAAAAGGTATCTCATTCCAATTGAAACCAACTGCCTAAAATCAGTTGTCTGCTTTTAAAAAGACTTTAAGCTGGAAATAACCTTTCTTGGTATATATACTAAGCTTTCTTGAATTGGACTGAAATAATTTTCAGAGATTATACCTTTGAAAGTATTTAATCAACAAAACAACTAAGCAGTAAAATTCCCTCTTTTAATTTTAGACCTTGTAGTACTCATCATATTTATAATTCTTATGTTTGTAGCTCAAAAGTGAACTTTTGTAAGCACAGATAATTTGCCAGAGATATGATGTATGCATTTAAATATGCTTCTGCTGACCTTTTAACAATACACTGCAGAATTTGAAAAAAATTTCCAAATTAACAGTAAAGTGTAAGTACATATGCAGTGTTGTGCTTGATTTCTGACTAGTCCAGCATACCAGATCTTTTGAACCTATGTATGATTGCATTGTGTGTATGTACTGTGATGGCATATGCTTTTGCTGTGATTTTTTTTTTTTAAGCACTGAAAAATTAGGAAATGTCAGTTTATGACTGCTTGTCAGACTTTGCTTTCATATGCGCGAGGATGAACTTTTCAATTAGCTAATGAGGTGTTTTTTTCTTCTTGCTCTTCTTGTCTCTTCAACATCTGTTCCCACAATTTTGCAGTCAAACCTTGCCTTGAACATATGATTATAATCTTGTCCTTTTTGATGACGGTTCTGAGCAGAATGCTTGCTATGTGCCCTTAGGTAAGAAATGAGTCTCCAGTCTTCTTAGTATCCACTTATTTTTGGTACCTAAAAGCCAAAGTGGCCTATCTGAGATTCTTGGACTGCTCTTTCAGAGCATAGCCGTTTATCTACTAAGATTCTGTGTGTTCACAATTTGTGATCTCTCCATTAGGTAAACAAGAAACTGCTATTACAAAGTAAAACAACGTGTGCAAAGGCACATGGTGCCAGAAGTAAAAATTGCAGTCTTGCATCTGTGCCCTGTTTGCCACTTCTGATGCTTCTCTCTGTTACCTCTGGAAACTATGTTGGTAGTCTGCATGGATCAGAACTGGCTAATTTACTGTTTTCCTTTGTAAACCAGTTTCCTGTATTAATATAACGCATGCAGTTGTACTGTGCTATGTATCAAATCACATACCCTTTCAGAATTTGAGTACCTAATAAAGACCTAATTAAAAAAAAACCAACAACAAACAAACAAACAAAAACACCACAGTTTTTACAGTGGTTGATTTGAAAAGCTGTACTTGATTTTCAGCTGAGTTTTGTAGGTTTCAATTTTTATCTGGAGGGATCTTGTGCTTTTTTTGGCTTTATATTAGACTTCCATATTTTACATGGAAAAAATGAAGGGAAAATCAATCTCAGTGCTTCTCCATCTGTCCATATTACTACTTTCCTAATCTACAAGTGGCATCTTGAACTTTCAGTCTTTCTGTGTTAAATAGTTCCTTTCCAATCATCTTGAGTAATTTTGTTAAATTTATGACCCAATACTGCACAGGAACCTTAGGATGAACCATGATTCTAACATGGTGCCTTTTGACTTTCTGTCTTTTTAGTCTCTACTTTTTCCAGCCCTTCAGTCAGTTTGGAAAGAGGAACTTCCCATTGACAACTTAAGTCCAATCTCTGTATATGTTGTCTCATTGTGTAGATGAATCATATTTTCCATTTCACGTAGGTAGTTTAACCTATTCATTGGTAACAAGAAGTAGTGCATGAGCTTTAATGCTGGGGCTGGTTGGTAAGACTGTAATAGAAAGTTCTTTTCTGGAAAATCCCAACTCTTATGAACTTGAAATGTCCAATAGAAGTACATCTAACATGTAGGAAACTTCTCATGAGTAGACAAGCTACAGTAAAGTCTGGCATGAAGGGAATCATCTGCTGTTAAGGAAAGACAGCTTGCTGTGTAACTAGTAGGCCAGTGACTAAATAGCTTTCTCGAAGGGGTCCCACAGCTCATTTTTTCCTTAATTACGCAAATTGAGCATCAAACCTACAATACTTCCTATGCAATAGAACAGCTGTTTAGTAGCCATCACTGGCAGCAGTGTCTCTCCTCCCTACAAATCATCCTTATAAACAACTATTTTAAGATACATTAAGAAACTATGAAAAGAAAAAGAGATTAAAATTATTTTATTTTCAGAATCCATTGAAGTGTTTGTGTTTTAAACTCTTTTATCAACTTATTTTTGTGTTATGTTCTTTTACCTGTCACACAATGACTTATTTATTGCTTATTTATTGTTTTAGTGTTTCTCAGAAAATGGAGATCAATATATGTCTTGCATCTTTAGTTTTAAACAACATGCTACATAGCAGTTTATGCTGCAGAAAGATCTTGGGGTGTCACTGAATCTCAGCCCAGCTTAGGTAAATCTTCTGTAATTTCACCGGCAATCAAATTTTGAAGCAAAACCCAACATTTTAGAGATGGTATTGTCGATGTGGTAATTCTTCAAATGAATGCATCTCTCCTTGCTTCCTATGACAGATACAGAAGATGAAAATGTTAATTATTCATGTGTTCAGTGCATAATTTAATTTTTTTCAATTATAATTTTTTTTTGTTCAAGCATCCTTGATAGACAGCCAAAATTATTATTATTTTTATTGTAAGGAAAATAGATTTGTAAGGTATGTCATGTATCTTTAAGCATAAAGTAATCTAAATAAGAAGGAAATCTAATGATGAGGTTGTTACAATGTCGCCTAGTAGATGTTCTCGGAAACCAGTTTTAAAAGATGAGGAAAAAAAAAAGGCAAATCTGCTATGTTGTGCTAATGGCTACATTTCTCTTTTGCTGAACTCTGCATGTTGATCAATGCAAGAAGAGTATTCTTAAGAGTTTATGGTTACCATTTTCACCAGTAATGAAAAATGAATTGAAAACCTTTAAAATTAAAATAAATTTTTACATCCTAAAGAACAGAGAGGCTTGGCCAAGAGCTTGTAGCCACGTGTGCCGAGTACAGGAATGCTGCTTGGTGACCAGTGAGGAGAAACTTGTGCCAGTACAAAAAAGGAAAACTGAGGAAGAAATGGCAATACTTTTGCTTTCTACTTGTCACAGAATTTTCACCATCTTCCATAAATATTCTTCCCCTGCCCTTCTTGTTTTCAGTTCCTCCCTCTTTGTTATATTTAATTTGTTTTATTATTTCCCTGTGTTGGTACAATTTTTATTTATTCCATGGGGGATTTCTGCAGAAGCTAAATCACTTTGCTCCAGGCTGGTTGCTGTTTTCCTTTATAGCCATACTTTCTTGTCTTCAGTAAATCTGGTGTCAGCCTCTCCTGGTTTTATGGTATTGTAGCTTTCTTCATCAATGGCACCTCAGGCACATTTCAGGGGAGTGACATGCTCGCCGTTTATGGCCAGTTCTGCTGTCCGGGTGATTTGTTTGATGTCTTTTCACAGCAGGTTATTAGTCCGATGTTGAAGTTGCCTTCTTCATACTATAATTATCCCATCACTTGTGTTAGTGTTGTGGTGAATTAAATATTTGTTTCTAACAAAATGCTCTTTCCCACATGATGTTTAACAAAGCAAAATCCTGCTTTGTGGGTTCTGGAGCTGTTTTGCTTCCATATATTAAGCCCTATCCCTGTTGCTGTAAACTCTTAGTGAAGGTGATGGAGGCAGTTTAAAGGAGTGAAAAAGGGAGTGGATGTTTGCAAATGTGCCGAGGAGCAGCAGACCACACTGAGGCCAGACCTCTGTCTGACGTTGGTCTGTGGCCATGCTCGTGTCACAGGATGAACAGGCAGGCTCTTTAGAATGTTGGTTTGCCTCATGCCTTTCCTTGTGTCGAGCCAGGCTGCTGCAGCTCTGTTGACCCCTGGATGTAGGTGTGAGGACAGTGCGGGGTTCAAGCAGTCCTGACAGAAGCTTCCTGTGATTCCTCTTGACATAAATCCCAGGAATTGGTACCCAAGATGGTCCAGACCATTTTAGCAAAGGTTTTATCTCCTTGGTTAGCAGAGCAAAACGTAATTTCTGAAGCTCTTCTCCAAATTTAACCCTTCAGCTGAGTGCTGAGAGTGTCTCTGCAGGATCAGTGGTGAAGCAGTTTGCACACGTTATCAAAGAAACCAAACCCAGAACACGGTTTGAATCTTATGCCCTTTTCTACAAAGTATGACATTGCAAAAGGTAGGGATTCGTGAGCCCCTGAAAAAATACTGTCTATTACTCTGTCAGCTTTGTCTCTTCCCAACCACAAATATTCAGAGTTCCAACCACTTGCAGTTGTGGCATCTGTATTTCTCTAATATGCCACCAGAAAGTACAGTCTCCATTTTTAGCCGACAAGAGATGAATGGTTTCTACAGGACGATGTCTGTCACCATTGCATAACTTTCTTTGGGTTCTTGCCGAGGGAATATTTTTGTTAAGTCTGTGAGCACAGTTATTAGATGAGTGACGGAGCAATAGTAGCACTTCCATTTCTACATACTTAGTTATTCCTTTTTAAACAAGCATATGATTATAACATGAAAGTTGAAGTAGTTGATTTAGCAGTTAATTTCATTTAAAATCCATTCTAGATGTGAAAAAAATGCTGAAATTCCAGTGCGGGGGAGGACTATTATTAAATTCTTGAAGGCATAAAATGTGTCTTGATAAGTTACTATTTCAAGTGTGTCCCAGGAATCCACAAGTCTTTTTATAACATAAAATTCGTGGGTTACTTCAATGGAAAGGAAGAAAGTAAACTATTATTCTTACACAATTTTTTGACATAAGTAATGTTTAAATCTATTTTTAAAGATACAGAATTAGATGCGTTCTTATTTTAAAACCAGAGTTAAAAAATTAAGGTTCTTTTATTGAACTGTTTCCAAC
The DNA here is from genome assembly GCF_000695765.1 of Mesitornis unicolor. Lineage (NCBI taxonomy): Eukaryota > Metazoa > Chordata > Aves > Mesitornithiformes > Mesitornithidae > Mesitornis > Mesitornis unicolor. Next base: position 74,334 of record NW_010182124.1, read on the forward strand.
AGACTGTGTCCTGTTTTGAAGGTGCTTAATGTAGAGCTGATAATTCTGTCACCTATTTTTGTCTGATTTGAGATTATCTTTTTATTAGATCAACTTCCTCTAGGTCTGCTTTTAAAAGTTGCATGTGTTGAAGACAGATATCAAAAAAGAATAATTTCCTGCAAGGTATTAGTTTAAGTAGCCTGTGTTTCCTCCCTTTCCACTAAGTTCTAATTTTGATTTGTGACTGAACATATATTCTGTTAAAAAATAAAAATAAAAAAAAATAAAAAAATAAAGGAAGCATGGGACTATACAGGCTACACTTCTGCTTTGGAAGAAGCAACAAGTGTCAGTTTTGGAGAAATAAGAGTTTTAGAACAAATCATGAAGGGAGAACTACAGCTAACAGATAAAGTAACTTGCGGACTATTTGACTACAGGATAAGTAGTCCTTCTTGAGGATAAGATACAATATTTTACTATACTGTAGTTCCACTTAGTAATAGTGGTAAATCATAATTCCACTAATTGCTCTGTATAATGCCGTGGTAAATTGGTTGAGTTGCTTCTCCAGGTCTGTGTTTCGTAAACTAAGTCTTACAACCTGCAGCTGTTTGGCATCCTTTCCCTTTTCTCCCATTTGTTATGTTTTCCACTTTCTACACTGTGTGTTTACCCTTCTTTTCCTTGTCTCATAACATATATATTCCTAAATATAGAATTTTTTCCTTGTGGAGATTACATTGTTTGCTACCTGAAAGTCCTGAACTGTGAAAGAACAGAAGGAGCAGTGCTGTGTTGGGCAGCTAAAGCTCATCTGCTGATATTTTGCTTCTGAACTGAAGACTTCCCAATTTGAGTGCCTCTTTGATGGCAATTTTAAGGAGGAAATGGCTTCTTCCATAAAAAATAAAGGGCAAGACAAGCAAGAGAGCCCAAGCTGATGACTTAGGGAAGATCCAAGTTATTCTGACTGGTTTGTGGTAAATGGGCAGGAGGGAAGAATAGGCACTTGCCTGCCTTACACTTTTACCCTTAATTTCTTGTACCATTACCATTGTTTAGGCTTTGCTGTAATGTTACCTAGTACAGATGCCTACTTCTGGAGAAACATCTCAGTGGCTTCAGATGAAGGATATCCAATAGTCTAATGTTTGTAATGAGTCACAGTTTGAGCATGAAATGCAGGGCTTTGCAGAGAAGTTCAAGCTTAGTTAGATAAACCATTCCAAATGCTCACTTTCCCCATCCCAAAGAACTGGTGGAACGATGATATCCAAAACCATCAAAGACCTAGGATCTATATTCTCAAGTTATTTTGCCATTTTCTGATTTGTTTGACAGAAAAACCCAGAATAACCATTTAAAAAACCTACCTATCTGCAGTTCTTCTAACACTGATGTGTTAAAACATACAATGGTTTGGAAAAAAAAAAAAATATCCATGAGTATTCAGGATGCCAGCAGCTGACACTACTTCAGTAGCATGAACCTGTGTGTGTGTGTGTGCGCGCGCACGCGCAAGGAGAAAGGTGGTGCTTTCTGATAGCAGTATTTATGAATAAGATACCTTCATTTTCTTATGAGACTATCTTCTGAGGTGGGCAAATAGAGGATTAAGTGACTTCAAGACACAAGAAGGTGAATTAAAAAATGGCCATTATTCCATCCTGCTGGAGGAAAGCATCTCTTTGGCTTCGAGGCCCAGTGATATCAAATGAAATGAATGTAGTGCCAGCTCCTGATTGCAGAGCAGTGCTCTGTAAAGGAAGACCTGCAAGTTCAGTCAACAGCAAAACATCACCTATAAACTGAATTTAGTGGACCAACCCTAACCATTCAAAGTTTGGAATCGTATCTACCAATTTTTAGGAGGCATAGTTGTTTCGTTTTGTTTTCTATTTTTTTACCTGTAGTTGGAATTTGTAACTTTACCCAATTGAGTTTCCTGACTGACAGGAGAAAGGGGTACAGTTTTTTCTGCTTGAGAAAGCAGTGACAACTGGATAGGTATCTATGAGGAAAACATATGGTACTTTAAATCCATAAATGTCACAGTCATAACAGTGGGAAATTCCCATAAAGTTATGAAACTAATTAAAAAAACTTGCTGTTGCTTTGAAATATTGGGTTTTTTTCCAAATTAGGAAAAAGTAATCTGTGACAGGAAACATGAGACAAAAGACAACTGATGAAATTGCCTTTGATTTTTTCATTATTCATGAGAAGCCTTATCTTTAGTAAGAGTGGTTTCTATTAGTGTCTTGCTGAGAGGAACCTTTGACTCCTCTAGCATCTGCAATGCCATGGACAGGATAGTACATTAGCTGATGTGGAGTGTTCTGCAAGAATTCAAGCAGTCCTAGATATTAAACACGCCATGGGAGATGTTGTAGGATCATGCAGTGACCTGAATAGGAAGAACCAACAACCATCTACAAAGAAATAGATGTGCCAAAATGAAAATACACTTCATGAGAAAGGCTGCCTTCTGGGATTTTATTAAAAGTATATAAATTTAAAGGTATTTTTTTAATCATGTATAAACTGAAGCTTTCAATATCTGTTCTATCTGATTTAGTATTTGTTTTTTCAACAACTAAAAAAATCTAATCTCACTTAAAATACTTTTTCACAGGTCTATTCCAAATGTGCTCTTAAAAATCATTCTGCATCTCTGATTCTTGAGGAAAGTACAAGAATTGAAAAGCGTGGGGGGAAGGGGAGGGGGTGAAGCTGATGCTAATTTATCTTGGGAAAGTTAAAATAGTTACGTTAAAAACCTCTTGGCATTGTGCTGTGAGACTAAGTAAATGTGCATTCATTATAATGAGCTTAAACTTCTAGGTAATTGCTTTTGGAATTGGGTCTTCCACTACAAGTTAATTATATGAATTGCCTTAAAAAACTAAAACATGCGCTGAGCTGTGAACTTTAGCAAAAATGTTCCTAGAGTAATTTTCATGGTGAGAAAGTGTCTCAATTATGGATAAATATCAATTTCCTTTAAGTAATTCAGTAGAGGTCCTTATATTAAAAAGTAAATAATTGTTTTTTGTTTAGACTGATCTGTTTCTACAGTGCTGAGGAAAGGCTTTAGAATAACTGCATATTCAGTCAGCATGAGCGATGCTTCCATCTGCTAGAAAAGCTGGGGATGACTTCTCGCTGCTGTTTTACTGAGTATTTTCATATGCTGGGAGGGGGTTTGTGTAATTTTATAGCATTGTCAGAAAGCTGATTAGATCATCTAATGTGACCTTACTTTGGTGCACTATAGGTCATTCATGCCCAAAGAAATTGTGGATGCCACCTCCCTGGAATTGTTCAAGGCCAGGTTCGACAGGGCTTTCAGCAACCTGGTATAGTGGGAGATGTCCCTGCCTATGGCAGGGGGGTTGGAACCAGATGATCTTTAAGGTCCCTTCCAACCCAAACCATTCTATGATTCTCCGTTATGACTGAATTGAACACAACCTGCCTAAATAAAAATTTCACACAAGCCTGTCTTCCACAGTAATACCAGGTCTTGGTGTCCAGACTTCCACTAATTCCTAGCTGTTTGTAACAGTGATCAACCTTACTTTCTAAAAATAAGAACAACAAAAAAATAGCTCCAACTGTTAAATCTAATGCATATGCCTCTGTTTTCAGTCGTGTTCTCATTTTGCTGGTCTTAAGCTTAGGACACAGTAGACAGGATCCAGGGAGCATGTTGCAACCAAAAATGCTTGAGTGACCCTGTGTCTGATGAGCTATGGGAAGCAGGAAAGCATCTTCCTCTCCTGTAGATACTTGCATCTTCTTTTAGATTTACTGCATAGATTGGCCTCCAGAAGTCTTTAAGAGTTTTGTTGGTACTTTTTTTTTTTTCTTGCCCATGGCAGGAAGGGGGGACTGAGCTTCAGAAAAATCTACCAACCAGACTGACTGCTCTAACCAGATATGTCTCTATGGGCAAAGACTCCACATCTCTTGGGAGGTAGCATGTGGTCCAGTTTCTATGTCCATTGTGTCTCTCTGTGCATGTGCTACTTTGTGTTTGTCCAGTCTTCAGCTCTGTGACTAGAAAACCCAAGTCATTCTGAGTGTGGATAGCAAATTATTACTAGGTCAGCTTTGCATTGGCTGAGTGCTCTGTTGCCAGAGGAGAAAATGGCTGAAGATGCTCTCATTGTGCTGCATGTATGGACACCAGACTGAAGTATTTATGTAGAAATGTTACATTTCTTTAAAAAAATTAGTCTCTATTACATTCAAAAGCAGTAACCAAAAGCATCACGTTGAGCAAGTTAAATACCAATTAAAAAGTGGCCATGGGTGTCAATGCACAGAGAGACACGACAGCGTTTGACAAACCGCCCAGGAGATTATTTCCTCCAAGTCCTGTTAGATGTGATGGCAAAACGGTTAGGTGATGGAAGAGGTGGAGTTGTATCTCCTCAAGCAGGAATTTTTCTTTTCCATTTTGTTTTGGAATTTAATGGCTTAACTGTTATAAACAGGACTTTGGGTTTGCATTTTTGTGTTAAGTTGTGGGGATTTTGTACACTCCTCCCCCTAGCCAAAATTGGCCAAGCAATTAATTTGTCTTTAGGCTTATTCATGGTCAAGGTTTCCTTGAGTCATTTGATGTGCTCTCAGCTGTTGGTCTGTGCTGGACTTCCTTCTCAAAGGAATGCTAGGTTATTTTTAGTGAATAGGTAGTTCATAAAAAATATTGTTAGGTCTCCTCAGGCACCTGAAAGAGCCAACTTCACATGTCCTGTTAGGCAGGCCTATGGTTTAAAACTCTGTGCAGGAGGAGGGTGGCACTTTCACAGTTGTTTTGTGAACAGTTGTTGGTTTATTCATGTAGACATAATGGTTTTAATACAACTTCGAAGGCATTGGTTGCTGTTGGCTCAGTAAACCCAAAACTGGTTTGTTTTCCAATTCTCAGACTCCTTCAAAACAGTATTTAGCAGTCTCTTCAGGCTGGTTTTCAAATGTGATGGGTACAATACCTTGGGTTTGTTGGTTGTTTTTTCCCCCAACTTTATTTGACGCCACTTACTGCCTTTTAATCTTTCTCTGATCTGGATTTGTTAAAGTATTACCTAAGCATTTTGATGGTAAGGTAACATCAGGATTTATTTGAAGACAAATGATGTTCCTCTGACTACTGCTCATGGAGGCAAAGGCCCTTTGATAGCCATTGAACAGCAAGGCTTCCCACACCTTAGGATTTGTGCCTAAGCAGCATGCAGTGCCAATACTGGGAATAAGCAGTAAAGCAGAAGGTAGTGTACTCCTTCTCTGTGACCATCTCTTCAGCTGCTGCAGCTGCCAGATGTGGAGAGGTCTGCAAGCAGGTTATGTCTCCCACAACACCCATGCTGTGGGAGGTGGAAAACATCCAACACACTCTGAATGGTTCCCAGGAGTCATGAAAGATAATAAATATGCTGCTTTTTTTTTTTTTAAGTCCTCTCAGATATTAATCCAGTCAGGGAATTTGTCTCTGGGGCAGCAACAGCCCTGTTTAGCAACGTATAAACTTCCCTTTTTCCTAAACATCCCAGGCGTTATGGAATTTGCAGCCTAAACAGCTGAGAGGAGGGGAGCACAGCTGAAGTATTTGAGGAACTGCATTGCATAGACAAGTAGGGTCATAACTTATTAAAACATTCGCAAAACACATTCCAGTGTTAAACAGCTAGAGCATCTTCCCACGTAAGAAAGGCATCAGAGAGCAGAATGGGTAATCATTGAAATCGGCTGCCCAGACGCGTTCCTTGGATGGCTGAACTAATTTTTGATAACTCCGAATTCCCTATCATTTGCTTGTAGGGCAAATTCAGTTGGTATTGTAGTGTAAGTGGTGCTGGAGCTTACATAAGAATTTTTTCCTTCCTACGTGTCACTGTATTTCTAAGCTGTACATGATTGTAGGTTGCCTTGCAAGCATATGTTTGGGTCAGAAACGGAGTAATGTGCTATATACTTTTTCCTGAAAATCTTGTGTATAAATAGTACAGGTGGGAAAGATGAACTCAGTTGTCCTCCGATTCAATGGCAGTTTGAAAACTGGTCTGGCTGTCCTAGTGGAATGATGCAATACTGGCAATGGTAAGCAGGAGTAGAGCCAGGGATTTCAAGCTCATGTACAGAGCTCTGGGGCTGCTTTTCTGTGCCCCATCCAACATGCAATTAGTGCAGCTGCATGGTCATGGCTCCTTCCCCTCCTATCCCTGTAGCTATTCCTTTTTGAGGGGCTGGAGTGCTGAATGGCATATCCTCTAAAGAAGAGACAGATCAGGTGGGAAGCTTTCCGCCATCACTTTCTGGGAAAACTGTACAGCTACATGCATTGAAGGTGCTTGCCCTCTGCCTTTAATGGCAACTGTAACATTATTATTGATGCACAAATACGTTGATGAAAATAAAAAGTTCTCTCTGAAATATATAAAAGGTAAAACAGGTACAAAAGTTTCTCAGAAGTCTTAGGTGAGCTGGAACCACAAATCCCTTCAGGAAGCTGTAGGCACTGTTCTGAGGGCAATAAGCGTGTGCGCTAGAGAGGCTTTGTTCTGTTCCTTGTATCACAAAGTTGTTCTGAGTATTAAATAATAATCATAATACACAGGATGTATCCATACTCTTTGCTCTCCACTATCAACCATTTAACAAAGTACAGAAAATCAGCTGTCATGCTAACTGGAGAATTCAAGTGTCTCATTGCTTGAAAACTTTTGATTAATGCTTGCACGCAATAAGTAAAATCTGTAGAGAAGGCAATGAATGCTGTAAGTGAAGAATAAAGTGGAAATTCTAGTTGTCAGTGGCCAGTTCCTTAATAAGACATGCAGATTTAGGATTAATTATTCTTAAATCAGCATTCACTTCTGCAAGACTGAGTGCTGATAAATGTCACACACTGTTGTATTAAGTGTGAAAAATTTATTGTTTTTCTGGCTCTAAGGCTAAATGCTATTAGCCTAAATGAGCTATTAAGGTGATATGATAAAGACCCTGTTAAATATTTATACAAAATTAAATTAAATACGTCTGTGCCACTTGCTCTACAAAGAACATAAGGGAAAATATGACTAATACATAAGAGCAAAGATTAGTTTATTTGTCAGTTCATGACCACGATATAGATGGAATTTCCTTCCGTAAAAACAGCATGACAAAGAGTTCATGAATATTTTCATCAGTAGCTAATGTTTCCATTCCCCGAGGAGAGCTCTAAGCCCACAAAAAAGAAAGGCTGCTACATTTAGGATTCAAGGGAATGTCATCACAATACGTAAACTGCCTGCAAGAAACTTTCAGCTTTGATAATTTTATCGCATTAGAGACAAGTGCATCACAGCACAGACATGACCCATATTTATAAAAATCATAGAATCATAGAATGGTTTGTGTTGGAAGGGACCTTAAAGATCATCTAGTCCAAACCATGCCATAGGCATGGACACCTTCCACTAGACCAGGTTGCCCAAAGCCCTGTCCAACCTGGCCTTGAACACTTCCAGGGAGGGGGCATCCACAACTGCCCTGGGCAACCTGTTCCAGTGTCTCACCACCCTCACAGTAAAGAATTTCTTCCTAATGTCTAATCTAAATCTACCCTCTTCCAGTTTAAAGTCATTCTCCCTTGTCCTATTACTACCTGCCCTTGTAAAAAGTCCCTCCCCAGCTTTCATCTAGGTCTCCTTGAGGAACTGCAAGGCCACAATAAGGTATCCTGTGAGCCTTCTCTTCTCCAGGCTGAAAAACCCAAACTCTCTCGGTCTGTCTTCACAGGAGAGGTGCTCCAGCCCTTTGGACATCTTTCTGGCTTTCCTCTAGACCCATTCCAACAGCTCGATGTCCTTTTGTGTTGGGGCCCTGGAACTGGAAACAGTATTCCAGGTGGGGTCTTACAGGAGCAGAATAAAATCATAGATCATTAAGGTCGGAAGAGATCTTTAAGATAATTGAGTCCAGCTATCAACCTAACACCACCATGCCCACTAAATCATGTTCTGGAGCGTCATATCCACGCGTTTCCTGAACACTTCCCGGGATGGTGACTCCACCACCTCCCTGGGCAGCCTGTTCCAGTGCTTGACCAGTCTTTTACTAAATAACTTTTTCCTAATATAAAATCTAACCCACCCCTGGTGCAACTTGAAGCCATTACCTCTTGTTCTGTCACTAGTTACATGGAAGAAGAGACCAACACCCACCTCTCTACAACCTCCTTTTAGATAGTTGTAGAGAGTGATAAGGTCTCCCTTCAGACTCCTTTTCTCCAGAGTAAACAATCCCAGCTCCCTCAGCTGCTCCTCAGACAACTTGTGCTCTAAACACTTTATCATCTTTGTTGCCCTTCTCTGACCATGCTCCAGCATCTCAATGTCCTTTTCGTAGTGAGGGGCCCAAAACTGAACACAGTATTCGAGGTGTGGCCTCACCAGTGCCGAATACAGTGGCACAATCACTTCCCTACTCCTGCTGGTCATACTGTTTCTGACACAAGCCAGGATGCCACAGAGGAGCAGGATCATCACCCTTGACCTGATGCTGCCTAGGATCATAAACAAAATGTGCAGCTTTTCCACTGCTACAAGTGTGAGGACATATTTTCAAAGGATGGCATAATGAATTTATATGCATTCACTGCCTGACATTTAAGTTTGTTCACAAATGTAATAGATTAAATTACAGATTGGTAAGTAACATGTAGGTGCAGCATATATACATTTTGAATATGGTTATGTCATAGAAAGTATTGGCCTTGTTTAATAATTAACAACAATTATCTTCTACAATAATGATGGTCTTCATAAGTTAATATTTAATAGTTAAATACGATCTGACTTTTGAGGCCTTATGAAAACAGCTTATGAGCTGAGTTCATTTGAAATAGCAATATCAAAGTATTTGGAGTTACATTACCTTCTGACAAAATGAAATCTGTGCATAACTATGGTCATTTTTGTGTACCTTCTTAGCCTTTTTATCTCCTTCTTGATATGGGAGGGATAGACAAAAATGGAAGGAATATTACCCAAATATGCGTAATAAAAAAGCTGTGCTGCAGCAGATCTGCAGAAACTAGCACATAGGAGAAAGTAGCCCTAATAGTAAATTAAGAACAGCGATGCTAAAGTTGGAAAAATATTCTTCAAAGTGAGTCTTTAGCAGAATGAGTTAGAGACGTCATAGGTGGGGAAAATATTTTCCAGAATATATTATGGGAAAAGACTTGCAGCCTTCAAAATGTGATAATTAGAAAATCAACAAGTTTCTATAAATGGGAAAAAATCCACAACCATCTAGAATATTTTTATTTTTAGCTGATGGCTGTGACACCTTTTCCACAGAAGGAGTACAGAAATTCAGGAAGTTCTTATTATAGCTGTTGAACAAACCCAAATAGGCAAGCACTTAGTTTTTTCCATGTGAATGCAAGTTCTAGCGGCAAACAGCAAAGTTCTAAGAAAATGAGATAATTAAGTTCTGGGATTACAGACATTTACTTCTAAGGAAGTCTTAAAGAGCATTTTACTACATTCCTATTGTTTATACTATTTTAATGTCTCTACTTAAGAGACAACTGGGCTATGTCTATAGATCATGCCATAAAATCTTCTGTGTAATGTGCAGTGTGGTCCAAGGAGCAGCCAGGATGTATCTGGAGCAGGGTAGTGAGCGATGTCTTCCAGTGCCTGAGGGCACACAGAGGAGAGCAAGGAGTCTCTGGGCTCCATGCCTTCCTGATGCTCTGTGCTCAGTCTGCGTGTGGGGCTGCGTTACAGAGTGAATCCATGGCATGTGATAAGTACGCACTGTGCAATGCGTCCCTGAGTGGGCAGTCCTGCCCTTAATCCATTCCGGCTTCACGTTGTGCCTATTTGTCCAGGATCCCCAGATGTCCAGCATCCCATACTACTGAATATCAGGAAATGCTAGCTGGTGGTCACTACAAGAAAGACCTTATCTCTTGAAATAATAAATTTCTCAGTATTCTGCCTTCAAGAGCTCTTACATAAAATACCATTGAGTGAATATTTGCACAAAAAGCAGTTTATTCTACTTTTCTGTAGAACTTGAGGGCAATTTCACAAAATATTGTGTGAATAGTCAATGTTACAGGATGAAAAAAGGCTCCATTCCTCCCCCAATAATGGGAGGAATACAAGAAGGAAGTGGGAAGGAGTAGTGGGATGTTTGTTGCAGAAGGAAAATACGCAGAAAATGAGATAAAATAGAGGGCAGTGGCATGCTAGGAACTTCTCTGTCAACACAGAACTCAGGAAAATTAATGTTATAGAAAGATACCACAAAGGCAGCCACAATCTGTCCTTCCAATATGCCTTATTACAGAGCAAACTTTGGCTTGTTTAGGGGATAGCTGGGCAAAAATCTACCTGGACCTTGAGATAACTGAGGCTTGGGCTAAAAAAACCCTCATGAGTTTCAGCAGAGAAACGCAAAGCTCTGCTCCCCCAGAGGTATAACTCCACTCATCAGCATGGTCTGTGGCCTGACTGACTGAATAGCAGCTCTGATAAAAAAAGGAGTAGGTGTTACAGAAGAAATCAGGCTGAGTAATAAGCAGTGGTCTCTCATTGCTAGTAAGGCAAAAACCATGCTGGACTACCTTGGAAGAAGTATGGCCAGCAGGAAAGGTTTGATTCTGTCTGCTTGGCACTGCTGAGGCTGCTGTAGTGTGTCCTTTTCTGAGTCTCTTGGTTCAAGATGGAAGTTGGACTGTGTGCTGGTTTTGCTGGGATTGAATTGTAGAATCCCCTTTTAATGTTTCAGCAGAGCTGGATTTCTGAGAAAACAGCAGTGTTTGCTTTAGTGAATACAAGATGATATTACAGCTTTAGCAAGTGTAGTTATTTCCCTTACAGTTGCTGATAAGATTTTTTTAAAATTTTGCTTCTCACCAGCAGATGTTTGTATTTTACAAGGTTTTGTTTTTCAGTCTGTACCTTAACATGTGTTCACAGTTTCTTTTGTGTTTTTCATTTTGGTTTTTTTCTTCTCTCTCTTCATCCTCACAAGAGGATATGGCTGGGAAGTGAAAGCCCAGGATTCTGTGGGACAGATGACCCAGGACAGATGATTGGAGTGTGATCCAAGTTGACCAATAAAGAAGTATTCTATCCCATAAACATCAGACTTGCTATAAATTGGGGGGTTTGCAGGGGATGACCCCCTTCAACTCTTTCCTTCTTCAAGCCCTTCTCTTCGATCTCTTCCCTTCTACTTTGTGATGACAGCCTGTCTTTGTTCCTGAGACTTACTCCTCCCTTGTGTTTTTCATTTGCAGGCCGTGACTACTGTTTGTGAGCCGAGTATAACTTTGATTGCTTTGTTATCATTGTTCGTACTCTTGTTGCAGTTAATTATTATTTCAGTTTGTTTTATTTTAATTATTAATTAGTTTTTACCTCAATTGATGATTTTTTTTATATATTTACTCTCCTGATTTTCTTCACCATCCCATGGGGATGAGGGAGAATTTGAGGAAGTATACTACGTGGTATTTAGCTGCTTGCTGGGTTAAACCATGACAGACTGAAAGAAAGTCTAGCAGAGAGCTACCAAGATAGTCAGGGGTACCTGACTTGTAGGAAAGGTCTAAGGGTGCTAAGAGACTATAGCAGGGAGGGGTTGTTAATGGCAGCATACAACTACTGGAGAGCAGGCTAAGGGAGGACTTAGTGGCAGCCTCAGATTATCTGAAGGAGAGTTACAAGCACAGTAAAGCCAAGGGTTTTTTTGGATAGAGAAAGATGGTAAAGTATGGGACAAATCTCAACTTGGGAAATTTGGAGTGGCCTTTCTTGGCCAGGAGGGTGGGTGCAGCACTAGAGTAGGTTGCTAAAAAGAGCTGAGATCAGCACTTTTGGACATTTTCAGGACTCTGCTGGCCAAAGCCATGGTTGACCTGCTCCAGTGCTGGAGCTGGTCCTCCCACTCAATCAGGAGGCTGGACTGGATGGCCTCCAGAGGTGGCTTTCAACCAGCACTTCTGTGATCCTATGAATTTTATGAGGATTTATACATTTTAGACATATGGCTATATAGCAGCTATAGTTTTCACAGTTAAAAATAAAACAAAACTAAACTAAACTAAACAAAAGAAGACTCTAATCCTTCTGATTCAGAACATGTCAGCCATCAGTAAATGTTAATGGATCCTCATAGGCTGAGAGATGCATTTGCTTCTTCAGACATGTTATGTATCAGATGTATGTTTTTAAATGTGGGAGGGAAACTGCTGGCCCTCACAGACCTCTGGCTTACTGACCAAGTAGCAATGCCTATGTCACCTTCTAGCGTGATTGTGCCACCTTAGCAGAACTTATGAACTCTTCTATGGAGCCATGTAACTTTAAAGCCATACTTGCAAGCACATGTAGGAAAAACTTGTGGTTTTGTTAAAGGCATGGATTAAGTTACAATGGCAATAAAATCTCAGGAAAGGAAACAGTCATTTAATACATGAAAATAACAGTCATAAAGGGAAATAACAATCATGAGCAGAATGTTATTCTCTGTGTACTTCTGGCTGAGTTGCTAGATGTCAGTTGAAATAATTATTTTCTCTGTCTCAGTTTAGAGGTGTTTTGTTACTAAATGGTGCAGTTTGTTAGCAAGCAACAAAATCCAAAACCAGAACACAAAAGAATAGAGCAGAATTGCGTTAATACATCATGTTTTAGTATCTTGTTCAAAATCAAATAATTGTAGTGGATTTAATTGCAAACAATTAATGATGACTTGAGGGCTAAACCCTTGATTTTTTTATGTATGAGAAAGATGCTGCCTTTTGCCCTTTTGAGCAGCAAGAATGATCTAAGTCCATTGCAATTTGGTCTGTTTTGTAAACCCTGAGCATATGCACTGGAAATACACCTTATTTACGGAATTTATATTGTTGAAGCATCTACTGAGAAAAAGCAAAAACTAGCTTTAAATGCTTGTTATGTACTTTGTAGCCTAAACATACAGACTGTTGTCTTCATTGAGCAACAACATCTGCTACTCCAGAGAAACAGATGTGTGAAGTATTCTAGCGGTTGGGAAATATCAAAAAGGTGAAGATGAGTCTTTAGCAGCTCCAGAGACAGCAAGGAAATCAGAAGAGAAGACAGATGCAAAATGCGCTTGCAAACAGAGTGCGAAAAAGGAAAAAAAGATATCATGTGAGTTGTTTAATTTGAATAATAAAGCAAAGCTCCAGGAAGAAAAGTACAATATTTTGAGGGACAGCTTATGCTTCCGTTTTCTTTAATCACATTTCTTATTTATGAGTTGGTGACAAGGGTTTTCCCAGGAATCCTTTTATAGTTCTGGATGCTGATTTATACTGAATCTCATGGGTTTGCTGTCAAGGGGATGTTGGATTAGTTGAACAATAGCTGGGTATAATTCTTGGCCGTGTTATAACAGTTCATGAGATGAAAGTCTAACTCCAGGAAATCAAATAAGAGTTTTTTATTTGATATCAGAACTTTGCCCTGTTTTTTCATTTTTTTCACAGCTTGATCAGAGCAAAGGAAAAAAGAAATAAGTGCTGGCATGCTGACTGTTTTGTAGTGGCATTAGAACTGAGAAGCCCCAGCCCTTCTAATCTTGTGATTATATTTTTTAAAGTCTTGAACCATTAGCTTTAATGCTTTATGTGTGTATGTAAACATGGAAAAATGTCTTGACTAAATCTTCTAATTTCAGAAGACAAATAAATTGGAAGTTAATTATTAAAAAAAACAACTTATGTTTTTAAGCCTATGAAGCTGTGCTTTGGGATCTGACCTGTAGTACTGGAATTCTTGGAATAGCCAGTCCTGGATCTCCCCAGGTTTCTCAAATCATGATGTATTTCAAAACAACCTTCTTGACTCTGCAAAAGTTGGCTAGAGTTGGCTTTCCATCCAAGTCCAGCATGAAAAGAGCACAGCTGAGAAGCAATTATTAAATAGAAAAATATAGTTCAGAAAACACATTTGAATTTCTAAAACATTTTGCTCATTTCTATGTTTTAGTTGAATGCTTGCTTCTCCCTTTGCAGTGTTCAAAATTATGGAAACCGGGGTACAGTTTGATAGTGTTTCTTTCTTAGGTAGAAGGATTCATTTCCTGACCCTTATATGATGCACTGTGTCCTTGAGACCATTTTAGTATCAAGGTTGCAAGCTAAGACAAATGCAAGCAACATTTGTTTTGCTTCTGGGCACCTTGAAGGGGGTTAGCAGAAAAGCTAAAAGTAGAACTGAACAGGCATGTAGAAAATACCATCCTGGATTAGGTCCAAAGCCCACCTAATCCTGTGCCATGTCTCCAGCAATGATTAGTGTCATATACTTCAGACGAAAATGGGATTACATGGCCTTTGCTCCTCCACAGACATTTGAAGGCTTATTCTTAGTTGTAATCATTTGAAATTGGCTTAAATCCTGAAGGCGGTGTTTTAAAGTCTCTTGTACTGAATCAGTTGTAATGAATTACGATACTGTGGATGTTCCTGTCATCCACAGAAATGACCACTCTCTCTTCAAACTTTCAGATTTCTTGACCTTTGTAGCTTTTCCTGGCAATATGTTATCCACACTTTGATTGCACTTGGGGTGAAAACAGCTTTGAAACCTTTGGAACAACTATAAAACTACTGCCTGAACTTTACTGCCATCATTTTAAAGTATGGGACTGAGAGAATGCAAATGCCTTCCTTTGATTTGGAGGGATCCAATTTAGGAAATGCTAAATGGCATCTCCGTTATGAAGAACAGTGGTGTTTCATTCAGCACTTGTACATTGGTCTTTGTCGAGTTTATCTATGTTGACTAAATTGTATAAAAGAGTTTTTATTATCTGCTTTAAAACTCAAACAGCAGTTAACTAGAATCATGAAGTGATTGCGACTGCCTGGGAGACTAAATGGAGCAATCTTGTCTTACTGGGTCTCATAAGCTGAAAAGGTCTTGGACTGCTGCAGCTGCTGAGGGATTATGAATTGCTGGCTAGAGATACATGCCTTGTAAGTACAGAGTAATATCCCTGGTTCTAGATATCCTGCAGTGTATCTGTGCTGTCAGTTTGACAATGCTTTTACTGTTGTTTCAGGACTCTACTGTACATCAAGACTCTCTTGCTTTGAAGCCCTGAAAGCCTGAATGTCTGTGCAAGGCAGAGGCATAAATAGGCAGGTGTCCATTTTAGTTGTGCCTATTCTGACTGTTTTTATGTGAGGACACAATTTAATGTGTCCTGGAGTATGGGATTAGAGCCAGTTGGGTATTGTGCCAGTTGGCAATTCCCACATTTCCTGCCCTCCTTCCTCATCTCCCACTGATCATCAATGAACCACAAGCTGGTAGCAGATAAATTACTTGTCAGTGCTCCAACCTTCACTTTAATCATTAATTCATGATTTTGCTATCATTTTGCCCCAGTGAATTAACTCTGAAATTTTTTACTGATGTTCACTTGCCATGATGGCCAGGTCAGAAAGAGGTTCTGGGGCCAGAGGAGAGAAGTTCAGGTGCAAAATTCATGGTACCAAGCACATCTTCAGACTACAGAAGAGGAAAGCAGACCTCAGAAATGGAGAACTGAAAAAAACTGAGAGGTTGATAAGTCTGTACTACCTCAGGAGAGGCTGCAGGGTGAAAGACAAGGTTTGGGTGGCAAGAGCCACCTGAAGTCAGTGTGACATCCAGCAAACCAAGCTGCCTGTGGTGTTGATGCTGCACATCCCCATGATGATGCCAAGGGAGAGACTGAGTGTGGTACTATCTGGGATGGGTAGAGCATCCTGTTGCTCAGCTGCAGCACAACCACACACTCTACTGCACCACCTGGGGCTGTGGTATCCATTTACAACCACAGTTAAGCCTGTATTGCTTATTTTTGTATAACAGTTGCAGCTCAAGGGCCAGTTATATGCCTGGTAGCATTTCCCTCTCTTTAAAAGAAGATTGCACATAGGTACCTAGGATATCTGAAATTGGGTTTTAGAACATGTCAGGTTGTTTTGAATAATTTCTTTACTCTTTCACAGTAGGAGAAAGCAATCTATTTGCTGTGACTGAAACACCAGTAGTGCCTGTTAAAAGAGACTGATTACCCTTATTACCAGCAAGGTGCCCAGTTGTGTGGCACAGTGATGTGCCTGTGGGTGGGAGCAGCCTGTCTCAAAGGCTGCAGTAGAGCTATATACAGGGAACTATTATACACAAAATAGAATATGTTTTTTTAAGCAAAGAGTAACAAAATTGTATTGCTTACTGCAGTAAGATTTATCCATACATGAAGGTACCAAGTGTGCTGGTTTCACTGGGATAGAATCATAGAATCAGTTTTCTGTTCAGGAAAGCTGCATTTTTATAAGGACTAAAATACTAGATTTTGTGGGAACAAAGTAATAAGACACTTTGTTTTAGTTCAGCAAAGTTTCCTTCGATGTTTGCATGTGGCACAGCTTAACTCATTCAGTGTGATGAATTTGTTGCATTTGAGTGGAATTTATCTTTGCCTTGTTTAAAATCTTCATGTCTTGTTTTTCAGCTGGACCTGCACACACAGAGAACAAACAGGCTGGAGCAAGGAGGAGGAAACCTGTCTGCAACCAGACAGAGGGGTCCCTAGGTCATACTGCCAATATTGATTTTGAAATGTCTCTACTCTCTTTAAGTAGTTGTGTAAGATTGTATTTTTGCACAGTTAAGTGTTCTTTTGTCTTAGTTATTTAAGTTACAAGGTATAATCTGTGGTTTCTCACATTCACATAAGCAACTCCCGAAACACCAGCAACCCTGTTAAGATGTGGGTCTGTGTTAGTGATCTTCTGGTTTCTCCGCAGGTTCTGCTAAAATTACTTTTGAATCACAAGGGGCTTATGAAAGAAAGACATTTGAATAGGCTTTTCTATTTTTTCCCTGTGGATGTATTTCTATCTAGATTGTGGACCAGTTTATACAAATAAAACAAATTGAGAAATCAATGTGTGCCAGAGACTATTAAAATCTAAAGGATTTTGCAATATCTGTAAGAATGCTCAAATTTTTATACTGTTTTCCCAGTATTATAAACCTAAACTTTATGGTAATTAAAAAACCAAACTCAGAACAATTCTGTCTTTTAAGTTGCCTCCAGAGCAAACCATTCCCTCAGAGTGAGCCCAACTTTTTTTGAAAAACTAACACAAATGAAAGTAGCTGTGATCTTGTTTGACATCTGCAATACAGCCTGTACTGCTGTTTGATTAAATGTTAAGGATCCTTCCTTAGATGGTTACATGCTTACTTGCTGTGATACAGCACTTTCTTTTTCAAACTCTTCCATAAATGCAGTGCAGATACGATGCTTAAGCCTTATGATTAACAAATGGACTGGCAAAACAGCAAGGAGACAACCTCTAATTATTACCTCCTGGGCACTGCAGATGGTGTTTCAGAAGCCTGTGGGTTTGTTGCTCACCTTTAAATAGTGATTTATGACTTCTTTATATTCATGCAAAGTTAGAATCAAATTTCTGAAAGTTCTGATTGAAATAGTTTTTCCAGATGTGGTAGTCACAGACAGATCAGGTTAAAATTCAGCTTAAAATTCAGCTCCATATCCTTAATTGAATATAAATTGCTTTGCTTGTTCTATGAGATTTTTTTGGTGCTGTCAAAAACATCACCCTCCTAAACACCTTAAACTGTTCTAAGGGAATTCAGATATTTATTGACTTTGGAAACCAGAATCGATCCAATCAAATTGGTAGTGGGAGGGATTCTTCAGAAATACTGGCTGGTTTTATGTACAAGTGAAAAAAAATTTAGACAGGAACTTAAAATTTACAGGAAAAAAAATACAGTAAAGTGTGAATGATTAAAGGAATTTCAGTAGGAGTGATTCCCGTTGAGCTCTATGTACTTGCACTTGATTGAAAAGACAGCCTTTCCCAGGCAATTCTTCAGTATTTCAATTCTTTTATCTCTCTTATAAATCATAATAAACTGAGTAATTTCCTGACATAGTTTTGGTTGATATAATCTTCTGATTTCTCTGACTCTTAACTGAAGCAATTTCAACCTTTAGATTACTGTCTAAACTGGCTAAATTGACATGTAAAAAATGTTTCTTATGTGAGGCATTCAATTATTTGTCGTAAGAGTGTTCTTAAAGTTATATTTATTTGAAGACCCTCTTTATCCTAATTGTTAGAATAAATAACTAGTAAGATTTATTTATTTAACTCTCTCCTGCATGTCTTAGGTATGGAATTAATCTCTCCTCTGGTACCCCCATTACTGGGGACCTCTGTGAGCACCAGCGACCCAGGGAATGAGGTTGGTGTCCTCCTGATCAGCCACTCTGCAACTCAGAGTCAACTGGTTCAGGACTGAAATATTTTCCTTCTTAGCAGTTCTCAGCTCCAGAATGGTGGGTGATACAGACTGGTTTGGGGTTTTACTGACTGTTTAGTGCAACTGGGTGCTGAAGACTCAGGCAGTTCAAGACAAATGGGTGTATGTCTGGCAGCTTCCATGGAGAGACTGCAGAAGGGAGGAGATGGGTGCCAATTTCTTCTTCAACTTTGCCCTGTCACCACTTTCCCAAAGAGTGAGGCAAATTAGTGTATTTAGTTGAGTGAAAGTGTACTAGCATAAACATGTCAGCTGCAACAAATGCATTGAAATTACATGGTGACAGTCACAGTAGCTAAACAGTGGTTGCCTAGGGCTTTCAGTGCTTTGTCTTCATCAATTAAGGGCAATGGAGATGCAAGAGTTTTGTCCGTGAAACACTGCTCAACAAATGAACAGCCACTTCTGAGAGTAATGCCATAAGGAGATGAGGGGTATTGTAAATAAAACTGTGTCTAGGTCTTTGACATCATGCTAATACTCTTAAAAAAAAAAAGGTTTTTTTAAATTTTATTTGATTCTCTCTAAAGCGTTTAGTTGTACGTTGCTGATAAAACAAACTGAATTTATGTTGCTGGAATCAACACAATGAGTTATTAAAATAATTAAAATGAGTCAATGAAATGAGTCATCAAGTGAGAGAGGGTTACACCTTTAACCAGCTCCTGTACCTATGTTATGCAATTGAATTTTTGATAATGGGCTTAAAATTCCTGGCTGTCACGTTGAAGTGTTTTTGAACACTTCATACTGCAATCTGAGCTGTAATATTTAGGACTGCTGAACATAACTTTGTAACTGAATTAACGTAGTCACAGAAAATAGAATCTGCCACACAGAAAGGGAAAGAAAAGAAGTGCTTGAAAAGAAGTGTTCCTTTGAAAAAGTTTTCTTGAAAAAGCATAACCTTGTGCAGAAATTATAGTAATATCAGAGTTAGCCTTCAAAACCAGCATATATTACAGAGATATATTCTGCATTCCAGATTTGAGTTTATTTACACCTTCATTCTTGAGCTGGTAAATGTTTAATTTATCTGAATTAAAATGGTTTGAATGTGAATTAAGATGGTTTCATTTGGGCAGGGGAAGGAAATTACATTTTACTGCGTAATTGAGGCACTCAAGCTTTTTAAGGAGAGGCATTACACATTATAGGTATCTGTATAATGCCTGTCATACCTGCTTCTCCCTGTTATAGTTGATACGTTCATGATTTAAATTTATGACCTGCTCCAACAGCTCAATGTCCTTTTTGTGTCAGGGGCACCAGAACTGGATGCAGTTCTCCAGATGGGGTCTCACCAGAGCAGAGTAGAGAGGCAGAATCACCTTCCTCAGCCTGCTGGGCACACTTCTTTTGATGCAGCCCAGGATGCAGTTTGCCTTCTGGGCTGCAAACACACATTGCCAGCTCATGTTGAGTTTTTCATTGACCGACACCCCCAAGTTCTTCTCCTGTGGACTGCTCTCAAGCCATTCTCTTCCCAGCCTGTACTAGTGCTTGGGATTGTTATGCTATGTTTCACAGCCGTTGAAGAGCAAGGCATGCAAGAGCTAGGTTTTGCTTCCTTGAAGGGCTTAGGAAGATGGTGGCACCCAGTTATTTTCAACGCATCATCTCAGAAAGAGGATGAAGAAGCCTGATAGATCAATATGTTCTTTTCAAAAAGTTTGAGCTGTTTCATAAGCAGTGTAAGATGATGGAGGAGGAAAGTTACACCTCTCCTCCCTGCCCAATGCTTTTTCTTGAGTAGGCTTAAGAGGTTCACTGAGGAATTAATTGGTTTTAGCATTTCTTACAGGTTATCTGGTAGAAATTTATACCATGCAACAAAATGCCTTTTCTAGTCTGTTTCATAATCTGTCAACTCACAGAGAGGTACCAATGGGAACTGCCTTTTCTTCTGTGATAAGCTTCTATTTAAAAAGTGATTTACAATTCCCAGAGAGAAAACCAGAGCAAAAGAGCTGTAAAATTTATTATTGTGATCACATCAACTTTCTCTGTGGACTTCTGAGTATTTAGTAAGTAAAAGAGAGAAAATCCATCTTCTGTGGGTAATACATCATCTACACAGTGATGACAATCTTTCATTTCACTTTGGTTTGCATGAACAGGGAGATACCATTTCTATGGGAAAATCTTAATCCCTTTCCTCTTATAGTGACAGATATCTCATTTGGAGCTTTCTAGAGAGAGCACTGTGCTTTTAGTCTGTTTTTTTCAGCGTGCAGTGGAATGAGGATTTGATCACTAAATCTATTTGCTACCCAAGTGTATTATTTGTTGATGGACAAGTACTGCAAGAGTCGTGGTTGGGATTGACATCTAATACAGTTTGGACAGAAGAGGGAGAGAGAAGGAAGAGGATTTTGAGACACCTAGTCTTCAGATTAACCCTTTCAGTATGTCTCTTCATCAAGTTAGAGTCAAGTTTGCTAAACTAAGGGAAAGCAATACTAAGAGCCCCAGACCTATGCAAATGCTGATACTTTTACAGTTAAATTCCTTTTTTTTCTAACTGCTGGTGTCAGAATATTTCAAGTAAATACATCCTCCAAGAAATAATGCCTCCAGTTGTATTTACTGCCTTGCTTTATCTTTGCTTTCAAGTTAAATAACACAAGATGAAAATCAAGAGTAGTTTTCTTACTGTTCCTTTCTCAGTCTGAATGTTTCAGAAGACTTAAGGGAAATTCTCCAAGGACTCTAATAGGCAATTTCAGTAATGCAGCAATGTTACAGATTCTTGGCTTTTCTGTAAGGTGGACTATGATTTAAGAGACAGATCTTTTGGTTTCATTGGCCTTAGTCTTCTATTAAGGAGTTTCTCCCTTCCTGGAAAAATGCTTATTTCTATCATTGATTGATGTCTTCAGTGAATCACAGTTTAAAAACTGGTTCAAGGGTTAGATAATTCTTAGTGATATGATTTAAGATTTCCAGAACAATAACTTTTGCCTTTAAAATCTAAAATAACTATGTATTTCAGGAGTTGGTGCAGTCTTTGTTGATGTACCGGCTATAACCAGATCCAAGCCTGGAGCAATGGGCACGATAATTCTCTTGCAGAAATAAACAATAAAAAGGCAGAAATATTTTCATGGGGTCCTACTATGCCATTGGCCCTCAGAAAACCAATACAGTCATGAGTCTTCTCCAGAAAAGGATGTTACTTAAAAGAAGCAAAAATTTGAGCAAGGGTCGATAATACTTTTAAATTATGTTAAAGATAGACACGGAAGAATAAGCATACTCACCCTATTTTAAATGGAACTAAGGATAATGTGTTCAAGTTATAATAAGTGACAATTAACTATATGGGAAGAAAACTTTCTTATAGCATTGAAGTACTTTGCTTATAGACATGAGAGGCTCTCCCGCCACTATGGGTTCTTTAAAATAGACCAGACAAGGATCTGTCAGAAATGCCAGTGGTGGGTTTTGAAAAAGGGTGACACACTGGATGTAATGTGATAGTCACTTCCAGCTCTACATTCCTATGAGAAGATGGAACTTGAGGATCACAGGCAGAAAGAGTAGTATTTATCCCCTCTAAAATCAGACAGATGAGAGTATGCTTCCCACGATGCCAATGCTGGACCATCAACTCATATATAAGGCAAGTAGGAGAACAGCAGTATCACCTGTAATGGAAGGATGATGGAGAACGCAGTGCCACTTCTCTGTTGTTCCTGTAAGGTGTGTGTTCACTCTGCTTTCATCTTGGCTAATGGAAAAGGAAGCAATTACTAGCTGCAGAGTACCTCCAGATGAGACACTGACACAATTTCCTCACATGCAGTGTGATTCCTGCAGGCACCAGGCTCTGAGAGCTCAGCTATTGCTTTGGGCTTTCAGCTGTTACCGCTTAGCCTAAGCATTCATGTACTGCACTTACATAAAGTCTCTCAGCTGAGGATCTCAGGGTGCTACTCAAGCAGTTCTGTCCCATGTTGTGGTAAAGAAAATGGGTCACAGAATGGCTGAGTGCTAGTTCAAGATCACACAAAAGCAATCAGGTACTCAGAACTCCCTGTAGACCTTAGATAAAATATAGGAGTTTGCTCAGTAGTTCTTAGCTGAATGAAACTTGATGTTGTCCCTACTGCCAAATGGATAGGCACTGTATTCCCAGGAGACTCTCAAAGAAAAACTTTGAGACTTCCAGTTTGAGCATCCCTCAGATGGGTCAGTTAATTTCAGTCCTGATAAACTCAGAACAGTAAAAAGAGCTCTGGTAAACTTCCAGAAAGGGATGATCTGCCTGGACCACATATGCTAGAGCATATGGCTAAAGGATCTTGCATTTGCCATCTTCTTGTTTACCTTTAAACTAACAAACTCAGCGCAAATCCAGTGATAACTATATTCTTCTTGCCAAAAACCACTGACCTGACCTCCTTATTCCATATTCTGCATCTCAGTCTAGTGGGTAAGAAAATGGAAACAATGGAAAGAAATACCTTAGTTGAAGCATTTGCAGTTTCATGTCACCATGACTAAGTCTGGGGACCAGAAAATCATTCACAACCACACAACCAAGGAAGAATCTGACAACAGTGAAAGGTTGAGTACTCATTACCATGAAAGTTTGCTACATCCATGGTGTAGCAGCTAACAGAAGCTGTGACCCTTTCAAAGTCTTGTCACAAGAAGTTATGTAAAAATCATCAAATCATCAACAAGTGAAAGAAAGTCTGATTGTAACCACATAGATAATATTCCAAGCTTATATGGCAAGGCTTCTAAAAATCACATAAATACCCTTAAAGAGAATTTAATCTTAAGAATATATTTACTCTGTGAAGATCTGCAGTATCAGGGGGTCTACCCTTGGACTAAGAATGTAATTAAAAAAATATTCTGTCAGTAGAAACACAATAGAAAAGTTTTTACATGGTAATCACTTTCTTCACTGTGAGAGTGGTGACACACTGGCACAGGTTGCCCAGAGAAGTAGTGGATGTTTTCTCTCTGGAAGTGTTCAAAGCCAGGTTGGACAGGGCTTTGAGCAACCTGGTCTAGTGGGAGATGTCCCTGTCCATGGCAGGGGGGTTGGACCAGATGATCTTTAAGGTCTCTTCCAACCCAAACCATTCCATGATTTTATGTCGCTTTATTTATACAGGTATCTGCAAAATATTAGAGTGGTGGCCACTTTCTTTAGTGTTAGAGCTAAAATACCTAAGTAGAACTTTCTTTACACATTCTTTAAAGGATAATTATATCAGTAAATCTTTTTTTCTGATTGCAATACTAGTTTAATAGTATATCTGCAGTTTCTGAAACTGCATTCAGTCACAGGGAGTGAAAATGCCTATTGAGTTATGAGACTGAATTTTGTTTCTTTCTTATTATCTGTCGTACACAACACGTATGGATGCTTTCCAGTCCTTCTGACTGACAGATATCTTTTGATATCTTTCTACTTTTCAGTCAATATGACTGGGTTTTTTTCTCTGCTTGTTTTTGTCTACGTCTTTTTTGTTCAAGACACCAGTTGTTTTTCATATCCCTAGCCAAGGTGACTCTGGCCTAGAAAGAAGGATGAAGGCATGTAATAATAATATAGTGTGTGTGTGTGTGTATCTAGTCTAAGTTTTGACTTCTGATTAAAGAAGAATTCTGAAGACTCCATAACTGTTTAATTAATTTCCATCTTCTTTTGTTCAAGTGAACATTTTTGTTGTCATTTCAGTTATTAGATTAGTGCAAGCCTGCTTTTCAACCTCATGGAAATGTGTTCACCTGTTATGTCATGTCAAGGATCAAGTTGGCTAAAATGTTATAGGAGTTAATCTAGACGGACACTCTGTCCAAACTTAATCATATTACTAAACAAAATACTGATGTAATAGGATTCTTTTGATATATGTTTAACTCAGCAATGGAAGCACAATAAAATCAAAGAGAATGGGTGATTTTATTTTAATAAGCATTGATTACAATGGAGTGATGTTGCTATAATTTTGAGAGAACAAATTTGTGCATAAAGGTTTCACAACCAGACTTCTCCCCTTATATAATCCATTGGTTCCTCACTGCCTTGTTCCGTATCCACTTGTGGGATTTACATTAACTGTTGTGGACTTCATCCAGTAAAACATATGTAAATTGGGATTAACATCACCTTTAAGATAGAGTTGCATTAAAGGCTTTTGATGAAATTGAAAACTGAGAGGTTTATGGAAAAGTTCACTCTGTGAATCCAGCCTGAAGTTAAAGTTTCAATTGGCACAAATCCCATTTTTTTCCCTATGTATTACTGCAGACTCCTTCCTTTACAAGGTGGATTGAACCTTTGTTTCTTTAGGTATCAGCTGCTTGTGCTCTTTGTGCCTCACAGTCAGTGCTTACAGGTAGCTAAAACAGTGTAAAGCCTTTCCTGGTCTTGAATTTTATGTGTCTCTACAGACTATGACAGGTAATTGTTAAGAAGACCTGCCTTGGGTCCCTTTTGTAAGAATAATGGCAAGAGAATTGAGCCAGAGGGAATGAGAGGGTTGTGAAGCTTATTTTCCCAGCATCTCATCGCGGACTTGACCATCATCTTGATCAGCCAAGACAGAGTTCAAAATGAAGTGGATTAGGGATGTTGTGTTTCCAAAGGAATACACATATTGCCTACTAGGGAACTACTTTTTCTCCCAGCATCCTATTTAGGGCATTTGGCTTCCCAAGCGAATGTTGGTATGTAAGCCATTTAAACAATTTTTTTGTCATCAAGTTGTATAACTCCAAAGTCTGTGTCTGCAGCATTACTACTTTGACCACCTTTTGTCTCTTTGCAGTGGCTCATACTCATACTCCTAATATCTTGATTAACTCTAGTTATAGTAATTTCAAAATTTAGTTAGAGCTGGTGATTAATTATTTTTCTCAGCTGAGAATCTTGCCTTAGTAGTTTGCACTTTATTACATTTACCCTTTCTAAACTTTGTAGGTTAGAACTATATGCATAGTGTTTTAATAGACAGTACTTTGAGTTTGTAGCCTCTATTTATATGTCGATGTTTATTCTTCTAAGATTTAATTCCTGTTTACTGACAGATTCTGTTGTATTTTAATACTTATATTTTGGAAAATTTTTTATAATCAGCATCATAGCAAGTTAGCCAGAAACCAGGAGTGAAAGATATTATGTATCTGTCATGATTCAACAAATCTATGTTATCACTAAGATAGCTATTTGAGAACAGAGTTGCAAATTGTGGTGAAATATTAAAATGCATTTGTTGCCTTATGGTATATTCACTTCTATTTTTTACTTTACTATAGCCTTGCCTTTGAAATGAATAGATTTAAACCTAGCCCCAAGTCTTCTGCAAACTTTCTTCTAGTTATGTCAGTGAGTGGGACACTCCAGAAAGAAGGAATTTTGAAAATGCTACCAGAGGCGCTAAACCACCTACAGCTACCAGGGTCAACATCCACTGCAGCTTCTCTGTGTGACCTGGAAATGATTCTGAGTGGTGACTGGCCGAGTAGTTGTAGCACCAGCCTCAGTTTGTATCACCTCTCCCTCCCTTCCTAGTGCATTTGGTAACAGACTATAATTCTCGTATATTAACTAATGTTTGAATTAAGCGTTTTACCAACTCAAATACAATCTCTCTTATAAAACAGAGAGGAAAATCAATGGACAGAGGAGTTCTGATCTTTGAAACCCATGGAAGGATTTGCTTTTCTAAAAGGAGATACCAACTAAGTACTGAAATACATTTCTGACAGTCACTAAGCACTCTGGGTTGATTGTCTCTTTTAAGGGACTGCATATTATGCATGGGGCCTAACTAATTAGAAGCTTGTTTCTAATGCAAATATAGGTTATATAATTACTGAACTGCTGTTGTGTTCTCTCTGTTGATCTCTCATTAAACTAAGAAATATATGGTTAGAGCAATAGATTTACACTTGGGCTCAACAAATAATCTTAGTTTACTATTATTTACTATGACTGGATTAATTCTAATATATTAAGTGCATTATGAAATATGCTTGTTATAGATCTCAGTATGGAATTAAATATCTAATAACGTTTTCTTGCTTTTCCAAGAATTTGAAATAAAAAATGTATTTTCAGCCTCTTAATGACTTTTACCCCTTTCCGACCATAAAAATTGTTCTGAAGCCAATCAGATGAAGAGTTTAAATGTTTTAGAGCTACTGTAATAGATGGAAAAAAAGAGGTAGACTTATGTTTCTGAAATGAAAGGAGGATTAAGGTAAGCAGTAAGGACTCTGGATTTGTTCAGAAGTGAATGAGAAACCAATGAATCTCATAAATAAACAATAGTAAGATTGTTCTGGCAACTCTTCTGGCACTGAATGGAGACTCAAGAAATCCTCAAGACAGTCTGTAGCTGGAGATCAGGAGCAAACTCATTTCTAAAAAGGTCAAAGAGAAATTGTTAACACCTATCAGGACTCACAAGAAAAAAGGCATTCTGATACAGGAAAACTTCCTGTCACCTTGTCCTGATAGCATTAAGTTCTATGCCATAAATTACATTACTTATGGACGCGTGCACTGAGTCAGCTGTGGAAGCCTGGGCCGCAGCCGAGTTAAAAATTTACACTGGAATAAAAATACATGCCAAAAAGATGATCTATTCTTCTGGAGTCTAGGTTGATACTTTAGACTCAAAGCAGAAAACAAATCTAATGCCAAATTAAACACAGATTTATATATGAAGAGAAATAAGGCAATAGATGTACACTCATTTTTAAAAGCTTCCTGGCTGATTAGTTATATAAAATGAGACAGGAGGACAGAGAAAATTCAGCTTGTCTTTGTTTGTCTTTTATGTTTCACATTCTATCCTTTCTTTTCCATTCTTTTCTCCTTTTGAATAGTGTTGAAAGTGGAATAATATTGGATGGGACATTATTATTACCAACTACCAAACATGTGGAATAGAGGAATGAAGTGTTACAAAGGACATTGGCTGCAAGTTCCGTGTTTTGGGTTCAGATTTTGCCCAGTTCAGCTGTGCTTCAGATGTGTTGAAGGCATTCTAAGGAGAAAGATAGAACAGATTATTTTCCATTTTCCTTTTGTCTTACATGGGCTTTTTGTACTGTGATAATTATTAGGTCTGATCATACCTGGGCTAGACTAGCTTACATGGGAAATCATATCAGATTATGTCTCTTTCTACTTAAAAATAGAGCTAAGGAGGTCCTGTTCGAAGTTATTCAGTTCTGTGTCACATTTTCTACCTTCACATCTAAACTGTCACAGCTTTAATCTAATGATTTGGGGTCTAGTGAGTGAAAGAATAAAATTGAGTTTGTTTTAGTTTCTCTGCACTGAGGAGAACCTATAAATAACTTTTAACTTTTGGTGTATTTTATCATGTGTCATTTACATGAGCATAAATTTAACACAAAGCAATTATGCTATATTCAATAAAATAAAAAATAATAAATAAAATATTTCTTAATAATAAATGATTTAATAAATTTGATGCAAGGCAATTCTGCGGTATTTACTGTTGTAACCAGATCTTGAGTCAGCCAAAGTCTGCCTGCATGTTTCCTAGCATTGCTAAGGCTAAAAATTTTAGAGGATAACCTCGAATGAGATCACTTTTAAACAGACAAAACTCAGCTAGCTTAAGACCAAAGTAAAAGGACTTGTAAACACATCTTCTCGTCTTTGCTTTCTATCCTTGACAGGGGTGACATCTCCAATAAAACTAATTTCAGTGATTTTCTGTACCACAGAACTCTGTTCAGTCAACAAGCTCTGAGTCCTAGATAAAGCAGGGTATCCCTTACTTTCTGTCTGTCTCAGCTGACATTCTACAGGGCCATGTGACTGCTGTTGGCCATATAGAAGGCATTATCTCCTCTGCATAACTTTAGAAATTCTTTTTCCATACTTAATGACCAAAAAACCATGTACACTTAAAACTTTGTGAAGAGTAGATTTAAAATAAGGATATCCTTAGTGATATCATTGTTGGGAGCTCTGCAGAGACTGATAAATGCAGAGAATGTGGCCTGGCCCACTTGGTGCTGTACCAGTTTTTCTACAACCTTGCTTTAGTGGCAGCATTTGAAGGAATTCTGCCTTGTCGTCTTTGCATGCTTTCAGACAGCAATGTTGAAACCTAAAAGTACAACAAATCATAGTCACCCAAATCTTCCCATGTATGGTGCTATTGGCTTGTGGTATGGTAATCTTTGCAGAAGAGACTTTTCTTCCCCTCCTTGACCAAATCACTCTCTTAAATAAAAGGAATGAAGACAGACAAATCCTAAAATGTATTTTGCCCTTGTAAAGAGAAAGTAATGTTAATTGTATTTCTGGAAGATCATCTGTGATTCCCTCTTCACTTAGTCTGCAAGGAAAAATAGCTTGAAACAAGGCTCCCTCCCCTTGGGTTTTTGTGTTCTACTGGCTGGTGGCTTTATCTCCTTTTTCAGTGCTTGTGTGATGTTCCATAGCTTTCTCAACTGAAACACTCACTTGTGCTTCTAATGTATCATATAATACTAATCCACTAAAACTACTACCATCACCATATATGGCACTTTTGATAGTCTGGGGGGGAGCTCTCAGGAAATGGTCTAGAGATTAAAAATTAATTTTTGTGATTATTTTCAAAGAAAAAAAAATTCTTGTGTAGATTATTTCATTAGCTACCATCATTTCTAGTAACCATTGTTATACCAATCTCTCTGATTTGTTTTTTGAAGTCAGTTCATTCAGTTTTAAGTCCGGCCTTTTCTCCAGCAACTTTTCTATCCAATTAATGGTGCTTACTTGTCTTAACTTTAATTGTAGTGTTGTTGTTTTCTGCTGCTGTTAGCAATATTCCTGACTTTGTCTACAGTCTCTATCAGGCTGCAGTATCTTCCTTCATCCTTGCATCTTGTATTCAGACTGCATCCAACTCTTGCTGTCTCTGCCCTTGTAAAGTGTTCAGAATTCCTCTTGATATTTCTGTCCAAAAGTTTTTAAATCCTCTTAATGCATTTATTTACATTAAACTTCACCTGCCATTTTGTTGTCCAGTCATGTAGCCCCTCTGCAGCTCTTCACAGTTAGCCCTCATGTTTGCCATCTTAGATAATCTGATATCAATGCACCCAGATTTCCAGCTCATTTATAACAGGAATAACAACATTGCTTTTCTTTCCAAGAAGAAATGTGAATGTGGTGATAATGGGGGCAGAAGCAATGTTAAAGTTTCCTATACAGCACACATGCCAGTTGACCAATGCTAGCTATACTCTACATAATCAGAGCAGCTGTTGTTTTCTGGTTGCCCTGGGGCTCTGACCTCACTCAGAAATAAGTGTAAGTGGGCATTTTCTGTTTCATCTTCACAGCACTTAAGGTGCGTAAGGTCATATGAGACTTCAGAGACCTTGCATCAGCTTGTGTTGCTCCTGTGGGCATAAGTAAACAAGACATTTCATCTTTTTGTACCTCTGTCTCATCTGTGAAACAGAGAGAGCAACACACTCATTTCTTTTGTTTGTCTTGTTTATTTATATAGAGAATCCCTTCAAGGCAAGATTTAATTACCTAAGAAAGTGTCTAGTACAAAAGAGCTCCTGCGTCACATGGGGAGTTCTTAATGCTACCAGATAAAACAGTAATCCTTACTGGAAAACACCGTTTTCATGCATATGAATGCACTCACTGAATTAGGGAAAGTGGGAACATTCAAACTTTTCAACATAAATGAACCAGGCCTATTTTGCTTTCTATAACATCTCTGCCTTCCAGATGAGCGCATGAGTGCAAATGCTGAAATAGCATTAGCAGGTGTTTTGGTGACATTTCTGATCTGAATGAAAAACCCACTCTATCAGCTGATGCATTACTGAGCGATGTAGAGAAAATTACCATCTAAGCATTTGTAATCATGCAGTAGAAGCTTAGTAGGTGAGGAACACCCATTCATCCTTACTATGACCTGTCTTAAAATCCCAAGATGTCCCCATCCTAAGATACTGTAACCAAAATTAGTAAATAGTTGTCCTTGCATATTTACTGGTTCATGTTAATCAGTGCACTGCAGCTGAGATCTGGAGAACCTAGTCCCTTGAGCAGAGGAGACTTTAGTGACAAGGAAAAATATGTGGAACATTAAGTCAGTCAATAGTACTAGAAATGAAGTGCAAATTCAACTTGGTACTTGCAGAATTCTAGGGAGACCTCCCTTTTGTCTTTATGCAAGGCTCTGAAATGGATCTGCAGCCATCACTAGTTCCTCTAGGAAGTTAGGATCTTAGCTCAAGGCTGAACAGAGGGTGTTTCTTTCTTATGGTGTTCATATTCATGATATTTATCCTGTAATTACGAAAACCTTCATGCAAACCAAATGGTGGTGGGAAAGAAAAAGGAGGTGGAAAAAAGAAGAGAAAGAGAGAGGAAAGAATGAAAGGAGAAAATGAATTAATGGCTTGGGAAGCATTTAGGGAAGAGGAAGAGAGGGATCAGCCTCTGTTACTGTGAATTTTCAGCTACACAGATTGGAGCAGCTGGAAAATTTCAAAACTTTTTGTAGCCTGGAGTTAAAGTATTCTCTTCACAGAGTTGTGGTCTGAACTGTTCTCAAGTAGAAAAGGGAGTTAGCCTTGATTTTCTCCATTTTAGGTAAATTTGTAACTGCTGTGCTAGTGAGTAAAAACGTGCTGTCACTGTTACTTCTCCTTTTGGGCTATGTGTGTGTGTGCAAATACTGTTCTGATAGTTGCCTTAGGAAGTGAAATCTTCATGTGTTAATCTTACTGGAGCTTTGGTACAGTGTTGATGCCTGGCTGATCATCAAATATTTAGAAGACTCTCTGGAAACAGAAGTGCCTTCAGACTACAGATGGAACCACAATTAGGTGACAGATAAGTGTGATATTTTGAGGATCTACAGTTGAGACTTCGATATTTAAAGCAGGAGTTAAATGTCTAAGTCCCTTAATGGATCTTTGGTCATTAGGCAAATCAAAGACTCCTGAAGACTAAATAAATGGTTGGGTATGGTCTATTTTCCTTTAAGACAGTGGAAAGTAAATAATGAAGAGTGGCCATGGAAGTAGTTAAAGCAAGGAAAGTATTTAACAACTTTACCAAATCTACGAGAGGATTTGACATGGACTGAAATATGCTGGGAAAGGCACAGCTGTCAGATACCAGATTTGAGCTGAAGTCACCTTGCGCCTCAGCAAGCTGTGCAAGTGCTCAAAGAGAAATTGTGAATACGTTGCATATTTCACCATTTGCACACTCAGACCCTTCAAGGAGCTGGCTGATCTTTGTGAGGAGTGAACATGAAGGTTTGCAAGTTCTGAGTCACTCAAGAAAATACATCCAAACTCCTGAGAGCTATGGAGCACTCAAGCCCAGTAAGTACCATCTGGATCAGAAAAGACTAACAGTGGCTTGGTGAAGATTTGCTCTTCTACTCTGTTTCTTTCACATGGATGGCACAGCAATCCTAGATTATTTCTATTTTGCTCACGGGAATTGAAAGGAGAAATTTTTAATCTATCTCATACACCACCTGAGGAGATTCTTTGCATCACCAGTGACACAAAACTGTTTATCAGACAATTTGCCATTTTCATCCCCCCAAAGCTTACTGCCCATCAGCTCTTCTTTAGAGTGTACCTTTCCAAAAAGAGCTGTGACTGCCTGCTGAGTCACCCTTGGTAGCTGCTCATTTAGCATGAGAGACACGTCAGAAATCAGAAAGGGAAGGCTGCAGAGAAGAGATGTTAACAAACCATCTAATACATGGTAGCAAAGGAAGTACAGCCATCTGTTTGCTTCCTGAGAAGGAATGAACATCTCACTGGGAAGGCTTCAGTCCAGCAGGCTGGTACCAGGACATGGAATTGATTTCAAACTAGGCATCAAAAGAGGTTTCCTTAATCCGAGGACTACCTGATACCAGAACACATGAAATTATGGTAATGTTCTGGTTAAAAGCACAATAATACTAACAGTAACTTAAAAAAAATAAATTAGAGAAGGATCTGCCTGAACACCTACCCATCTCCTGACACCTGACTTTTGTTCCACAGTTTTTACTCCTGCAGGAAACTGAGTGATCACTGCCATCTATTGGCAACAAATAAGCTAACATTACTGTCCCACTAAGATAATGCACTAAAAATTACAAAATGAACCTGAAATGGAACATTTTACAATGTTAAAGATGATGATATATCTTCTCAGTCTACCGAGTCTCATGATTATTTTTAAAAATTAGAGTATTACACCTCATGAAACATGCACTCTTTATGCTAGCTTTTCTTTATATTATTTAGATGTTTTTACCTGTTTCAACACAGCTCTCCCTTTATATGATTCATATGAGACTGTGATAATGTTTTCAACAGAGAACACCTGGCTGGGAGAGCTCCAGGGGATTAACAAATTGGAATTCCCAAGTATAAGATAACTTGGTTGTCTGAAGGAGAAATTCCTTGCTCGTAGCACAAGTCTTGTGAGAAAGAAGTACCATGAGATGTTCTCAATTAAAGGTACTGATTGCCACATTGCTGTCCGTACCAGCACCCATGAAGTTAATCAAAGGCAAAGCAAAATAAGTGACTAACCTTTTATTGATATATATATATATAACATTTATCTCCAATGTCTGAATAGCCTTTAGTGAGGGTACTAAGTTTATGGAACTAACAAATGTAATAATGAACTAACTAATTTTCTTCAACATCTTTATTTTGATTGATCAGTGTTCAGAAGATCAGCATACCTACAAATACATAATTCAAAACTAATTTTAAGCTCATTGTCAAAGGCTCAGTGTCACTAACTTTATTAGAAGTTGTAGCTATTTATTCTAGGAAGCTGATTGTATAACTTTACCATGAGTGATGCCATAATTGCAGCTGTGCTATAACTAACACAAAAATAAAGTTTTTTGCTGGGTGTAGCTTTGTACTTCAGTTACATTATTTGGACTCTGGATTAGGGAATTAGGCATAACAAATTTGGAAGAAAGAATATTTTTTTCCCCATGTTTTAGTTAATGGCTAATAAACCTTCCTAAACAAACTTTCCTTACAAATTAACTGCAGTATTTTTTTCAGAAGTCTCATATTTCACCCATGATATTTGTATTGCTAATTATAAATTGGGATTAGAATTACTTCAACTGACACCTTTTTTTCTATAAATAATCACTGTATGATCTAGAGTCATCAAGTAAGATGAAAAGTGATATTTTATGTAAAAGCAGAATATTGATTCAAATAGCCTAAAATTTATTTTTTGATTCATTAATATGAATGTTTCCCAGGCCCTGGGAATAGTAAACAAAACTTTGGAAACTTGACCCTGTGTCCTGGTTTGAGCTAAATAGAACTAGTTTTCTATTCAGTGATTTTACTTTTCAGCTCAGTCTCTTTTAAGTGACTGAACTTGCTGAAAACTGGCAGCATGTTTTCCCAAACAGCGCTGCTAGAAGATATGCTCAAGGTCAGTTGTCTCATCCTGGGTGCTGTGTCTGTGCCTACGGAGGGAGAAGCAGACCCAAAACTGACCAACGAGGTATTCCATCCCACATACGTAATACTCGGTATAAAACTGAGAGATCACGAGGGTCTCTGCTGTTTTTTTTGTTTTTCCACCCTTTTGCCTCGTTTTCCACCATTCCTTCCATCTCAATCCTTC
>NW_010182125.1:0-20336 GCF_000695765.1 Mesitornis unicolor
GATTCTGTGATCTGCACAAGCAGATTGCTGCATACATCCCATAGAGCTCCATTTCCTCTGAACAGGTACAGTGACCACACTGTTTAATCAAAATAAAAGGAGCTGCATTCACACAGTTTTTATGTTGGGATGAAAATTACTACCACTTAAAGATTTTATATTAGCCGTATTCCAATCTAGAAAATTACTTTGGTTAAACAAGCTTCTGAGGCGAAGGAATTACTTCTGTGTGATTTGGTGCCAGGAACATGTTCTGAAAAAAATATTTAAGCTTTACAGATATTTACAATTCCTGAGGTCTAATGAGTGACTAATTATAACGTTTTTGCCTAACTCAAGTGTAAATTTACCTCATGTGCTTCTCCTACTAGTTGCGATCAATTAATTGTACATACCATCATATGGCATGGTTTGTCTTAAGGTGCACCACCTCTCTCTGCCTCTCATAAGCTCAACTTTGCATCTGCCATTAATATTTTACCTTTATATATGTCTTGTTCCATTCCACCTTAAGTTAACAGCTTGCAAGGATTATTGACAGGTGATTGCAAATGGAAAATATTAGGGTTTGGTCTAGTAGATACCATCCACGCTTTCAAAACCTTCGAATAATGAGAGAAGTCCACATGCTTTGTGGTTACACAACTAATCCTCAACTTTAAAGTTTATTCAAGTCCATCTGAACTTGAAAGCTTTTTTCCCAAGGAAACTAGAGAAACTCGTAATGAGGATGTACATTTTAGTGTCTTCTAGCCCACTGTATCTCATAGGCATACGTGTACTTCTTGATTACTTTTTGGTAGAGGTGCGAGCTAAATGGCTCAATAGCTGTGAATAAGGCAGACTTTCCCTAAGTGGAGGAAAAGAAAGTTGATCAGATGCTGTAGTACTTAGCATTAATAAAAAATGTCAAAGATGCAATTTTCTTCTCTAAGAAGGCAATAACTTGAAAAAGCCGATATATGACAAAACATATTCATACAAATGCCAGGTTTCAGTGCCACTGGAACAGAAGCTATAGAATTAAGTTGGGCTGTCCTTGACTGTGTTTCCTCAGGAAGCTAGTGCTGAGTTGGGGGCAGGGAGGGATATTTTTGTTTTGGTTTGGTTTATTTTTCTTTTCTATAGCACTATAGAGGCAAAAATGTAGGTATTTTAAAGTTAAGTTTTATGCTTATGTCATAATTTAACCCACTTAGTTACATATCATATAAAAAAATGACTTAATTAGAAGTGTTTACATAAAAGACTGCAAAGCCTTGTTTTGAACACGCAATGTCAGCACTAGAAAAACATGGGCTAATATGTAGTCCTTGCCATTGTTAGGTTCAATTCCTAATAATATTGTTCCTTGCCCATAATGTCCATGATTCTCATATCCCTGCTTTTCTCTTTTCCCTAGTGCTATGTGACCTTGCTTTACTTCAATGAAGTAGGAGAGCTAGCAGGATGCCTTTATCAGCAACATCATTTCAAATGAATGTTAACATACCTATTTCCTGTCTGTCCTGCCCTCTTCCACACCTCCCTTTAGTTATGATTTACTAAAATTATGCTGATTGAGTGCACGGGGACCTCTGTCTTCTACTGGAGAGCATCAGATGGGTTCAGCTGTGTGTCATAAACCTCATTCCTTCAGCAAATAAGAGTCCTTATTGACAAACCAGTCGTGGTTGGGAAGTAGAAATGTCTTTGCTGGAGCTATGAACTTCGAAGTGGCCATGGAACACAGTGCCAATAGCAAAATTGCTATGAGGTCATGGGTTTGTTAAAATAAATGTTGTTTTCTATCCAAACCTCAAGTGACATTATAACAAGGTTTTACTGATCTCGCTGTCACTTTGCATTAAAAAATCTGAGACCAGTGAAGAAAGGCAGAGCTGAGGAGTAGAGGACAAGTAGAGAAGTGCAGAGACACTATGTAAGTTCATTTTCGATATCAGAAAAAAGAAGATTTCAGTGGCTGGACGAAGCAGCAGAAATGCAGATTGGGCAGTAAACTGGCAGAAATCTAAGGAAGTGTGGCTAGCAGTGATTTTCCTCATATACTCAGCACTGGTGAGGCCACAACTCAAACACTTTGTTCAGTTTTAGGTCCCCTCACTACAAGAAAGGCATTGAGGTGCTGGAACGTGTCCAGAGAAGGGCAACAAAGCTGGTGAAGTGTTTAGAGCACAAGTCTTATGAGGAGCAGTCGAGGGACCTGGTGTTGTTTAGCCTGGGGAAAAAGAGGCTGAGGGGAGACCTTACCACTCTACAGCCACCTGAAAGGAGGTTGAAGTGAGGTGGGTGTCAGTCTCTTTTCCCAAGTAACAAGCAATAGGACAAGAGGAAATGGCCTCAAATTGCACCAAGGGTGGGTTTAGTTTGGATATTAGGAAATTTTTTTTCGCCTAAAGGGTTACCAAGCACTGGAACAGGCTGCCTAGGGAAGTGGTGGAGTCACCATTCCTGAAGGTGTTTAAAAGACACATAGATGTGGTATGTAGACATTGTTTAGTGATGGACTTGGCAGTGCTGGGTTAATGGTTGGGCTTGATGATCTGATAGGTCTTTTCCAACCTAAATTATTCTATGATCTTATTCTATGAAGTTCTGTCTCATCCTTGAGTGCACAAATAGACCTTAATTGCCCTACCTAGGGCCTCCACACACTTCTGTCCATGGGCTCAGGAGCCTCGTTTGAGCTCAGACATCCACTCCCTGCCTGAGATACGCTGTAGGTGTACTTTTCCTCAGATCCACAACCTGAATTGTTGCTTGAGTTTCCCAGACTGACTTTTAACTTGACTTGTTAATTTGCTTTTGCTTTGGTCATCCCTGGTCTATCAATAGGACCTTTTACCTGCCTTCCCTGACTCAGGTGCTGTATGACTTTGTCCTGTCAGTAATTGCCTGGCCTCTGTTTTGACCACCCTTGGCTTCCTCCTCCCTGAGGGATCATCTGGCCCTCAATGCTGCAGAGAGGGGGGAGCTCTCAGTTAACACATCCTGGAGGAGAACCAATAAACAAATGCTGCATATCTGAGAAGAGGAAGGAAAAGGACTGTGCTTCCCACTCTATTCCACTCCCTCCAATCCATGTTTAGAGACTGAAAGATCTTCCCTGCAAGGATGTGAAATGTGTTTCATGAATTTCTGAAAGGAAGGCAAAGGCAATTGTAGACTCTTGCAGTCTCCATATTGTTGGCAGTCATGCAAAAATGTTGCTGGCAAACTGCATGGGAAAGCAAGCAGTAAATACATGCCAAGGAGTAAAAATAAAAACAATGACAGTTCAGACTTATTCAGTTTCCATATTATCAGAAATTTTAGCCAGTAAGACATCATTACTTACCTGATGTAAGATCTCCAGTAGCATATCAGCCTTTTTACCAAGCCCTTGTCAGATATTACCATAAAACAACTGCCTACATTAGAAAACACAAAACCAAAAACACACAAACAGAAACAACCAAAAAACCCCACAACAAAAAACCCTCACCACAATTTCAGGTTCACTGCTGTCATTGAGGGGCGTGAATAGTCAGGAAGATGTCAGAAACTGAAGCTCTGTAAAGAACATATTCTTAAGTAAAATCTACAGGACACCACATACAAACTGGGAAGGATTCTTGAACTTGATGGTACCGATAGCTCTGCAGTTATATTGTTATGCTGGACAAGCTGACCATAGCTAAAGATGAGGAGATCCTCAGAGCTTATTATAGATGGGTAAAAATAAGGCTCAGAAGATGGAAGTAATGAGAGAGTTACAACTCTTTCCGCTCAAGCAGAGAAGCTTTACTTTTCTAACTGATGGTAGAATAGAAATGGAAAAACATTCAGATCACCTCTTAAGAAAAAAAACAACCCAAGGGATATGGCTTGTGTCTTTTGGCATAGGTCAGGTCAGTGGAATTCTCTTCCCATGAGATGTGCAATGGCTGTACAACTACTCTGAAATACTTTTTATAGCATCTGGGAGCTGTTCTGAGGCTTACTTGCCTGAGGGTTGACGCTTGGTTTGTGGATCTCCACTGGCATGGAAATACTGGTCATGTCTCTCCTGGCCTGTCCTCATTCCAAACAACCTTCAAGTGACACTTTGTTCCCTTCCATTTATTTTGTAAAAGCCAAAAGCTTTGACCAGGATGTGGGAGGATGCTGTATTTTTATCCTTCTCAGATCTTAGCACACAAGCCACAGGAAAGAAAGAGCTGAAATTACTTGTTTGCTGCTTTTATTAAAAATATAAAAGTTCACAGCTGTCAATCTGTCAGTAATTTTCCCTGTTAAATGTCAACATACATCTGAGGTTACTAAAAGTGCAGTATCCAAGTAAGATTTAAAATAAAAATTAAAAATATGCATGTTTAACAGACAATACTGATTTATTTCCAGCTTCCTTAAGGTATCCTTTTTCCTCTCTGCCCAGATTATTTTCCTCGGTTCTTGTTCTTGCTATCACTGGTCATTACGAAAACAAAGCCCATTTCCTTTTTCATAGAAGCTAAAGAAGCTTGGTTAAGACGATACAGCTTCTAAAAACAATACTTGCAAGGTGTACACAGTCTCTGTATTAAGAGTTCATGTATCCAAAACAAGGACTCATGTAAATGGCAGTGACGGGAAGATCCTTCTCCTCCTGGCTAAGGCCCGCTTTTCCTGCAAAGATAAATAATCCAAAATCTATTTGCCTCTTCATGATTGTTCTGATTGACATCTACCGCAAAAGAATGTTGTAAGGAGTGCGCGCTGTGTGCTTGACAATACGGCTTAGGCTGCAAAGTAGTAAACAAACAGTTAAATGGCCAAGATGCTCATCTTTCAAAAAACATACTGAAAAGATATTATATCACATTGTGTTCTCTGCAGACAAATTAATTGGTGATTTGAAACAATGAAGGTTCCTGACTCTTCCTCTTTAAATTCTTCAGTTATTCAACAAGACATCTAAAACATGTATCAACTATAAAGGTGTTGCACTGAGGTCTCCATTTGTGTTCACATGCTGGGAATATAAACAGCTCTACATACTTTTTTCTTAAACACACTCACGGTAGATTTGTCACTCTGTTTAGTTTGTCTCAAACTGAGAAAACTTGTCCAAGCAGTTTCTCGTGAGCTGAGGTCACTGTGAGCTTTAGGACTTGCCACATAATATGTCTGTGTTTGTATTTTCAATTTACTGTATAATGATTTTAGTACTTAAATATTAGACTATCTCAATATAGTTGTATGCATTCCCACTCTAATAATTCAGATCAGTCAGCCATAGTTTTTTCTATTTCTCCTAAAATGATTACATTTACATGCTACCAGTTCATTAACAGAACTCACAATAGCAAGATTAAGGGGAGATACTCGAACAGCTAATGAAATAATGAAATCATTCCCTCAAAGCACTGCATTTTTACCAGTTTTGTTTTGTGGCGAAACAAAACTACAGCTGTCAAAAATATGGCACCCTAGCCCCTTAACAAATTTTAAATATACCATCTGCAGGCAATGCAGTGCAGATAAACAGATGTTGCAGAAGTACAAAGCCCGAAGAAAAGAGAATGGTTTGACAGTTCTAAGGTTAATATGTCTGAAAAAATGAGAACATATGTTTCTCTGATGAAAAGAAAGAGAGTCTGCAAAATGCACCGATTGCTAATGTTTATAAATAGCTATTGAATGACTAAAATGCAGTTAATACCTGCATTCATTACTGTTTTGAGTTTCCTTAAGAACAGTAAGTAGATCAATTAGAGAGGACTACAAGTTCAGCAGCTTTCTGTGTAGCATCAGTTGTTCAGTTTAACTGGAGAAGGTCCCTACACTATCTTTAATCTGCTTGTGGGGTTTTTCTTCCCCTGTCCAAGAATTCCTCTCATTAAAGTGAACTCTTGAAATATGCAGCACTGGCTGGCTTAGCCCCACTTACTAATGGTCCTGAATTGATTCTTAATTAGTTGCAGTTTTGGTCAGAATCCCATTAAAACAGCTGAGTGCTCCAGCAGGAAAGAAAGAACCGGCTGGTGCTCTGCTGTGAGCCGCTGAGACTGGGGGTGAGCTTGCACCCACAACGGCAGCAATGCAAAACACAGTGAGATTCAACTCACGCTCGATGTCCCAGTTTGAACACAAACCTTCCTATGGTAATTTATCCTCCATCTATAAAATATGGTGAAGAAAGGCATCCAGGCGCTGATAGAAAAATTGCATTCTTCCAGTACCCTTCTAGTCCCTTCTTAAGGAAAATAAAGGATACTAATTCAGAAGAGTATGAAACCTTTTCAATAAATAACTGATGGGTTTTGTGTATAATTTTATTTGCTATATATTTTCTAACCTTCTGTTTACATTCTAGAAAGCCTCTGGGAAGCTAAAGATTACATTTTCATGCTTTTCTTCCGAATGACTGTTTGCTATGAACTGAAGCACATTTTTGTTTACGAAGGGAATCGGTGGTCACTGTACAGCTATTGCTTTACGATTTGAGTTTAATTATAGAAAAGTGGGGTATCAAGAAAACAAGCTCTTCTAAAGCATTATCTGGAGCAAGTGTCCCTGTTGTTAGGGGACAGTGTTGTCACGTGAGCAGCTTTTGTATTCAGCAGTAATAACTCATTGCCTGCATGGGGGGATTGATCCCAGCTATGGTATCCCCAGAGGAGCCTCCACTAGGAATGGGCTCACATACTTTGATCTGCAGATTAACATGAGCAGGATCACAAGCCTTTGTCTCTTGTAAACATCGTATGTCCCTAAATTTGTATCCAGCAAAAGGCTGAGTCTTGTGTTTATTTGGGTAATGAATTGCAGTAATTAATGCATGCATTGATTCCTCTACCGACTCTCCCCTAAAGGCCATTTCCATTTTTAATCTATAGAAAATGCATACGATTCCTTTAATCAGAGCACAGTCTGGAATCTAAAATAAACAGTCACACAAAAAAATATAGTAAAGAGGAGTGAAATTACGGAGTAGAATTAAGGTGGGAATTTAGGTAGACATAAGTTGTGTTTAACATTGTATTCAAAGACAGCTACATAGCAGTGAGTATAAGCATTTGGAATTTTCAGGGCAGATCCAACCCTATAATCACACAAGCACAAATCCCACTATTTCATTGAACAGATTTGCACTTACTTCAGGGCTCAATTTGGTCCCTAACATATGAATGTGTATTTATGTCACATATTTCTATTAGAAGGATGTTTTGATGCTGTCTGTCTTCCAGTCTTTTATGGCTTTTGAATTAAAAAAGACCCTACCATTTACTAAATATTCTTAAGGGGGGCAGATTCAAAGGAGCAATGTGTGCTTCCTTTATGAGCTGTCAATATTTCTTATTTGCTAAGTGCCAACACCGTACTCACCATTGTACAAGGTACAAAATGCAAACAACCTTTTCCTCGCAGTCCTTCAGCCCGAAAGCAGCTTCTGGCATTCCAGACATTACCCTGATCTTAAACCGGACCATTCACAAACAACACGGCTTCAGAACAAAGCAAAAATCAAGTGGAAAGCAAACAACACAGTTTAGAAATAAAACAAGACAAAATAAACAAAACAAATTATGTCAGATTTTTGTTTTTAATTCCTGCAGTACTTTCAGACACTAAGATTATCCTTTTCCTTATTTGGGAGATGCCTCTCTTGTATCATACAGTTCTTTGTATATATAAAATTTCAGTATACATATTGAAATGTCTGTAAAATATGCCTGGGGACATATGAAAATACAGCAATATAAATACACAGCAAGGCAGATGATGCTGGGCTGAGGAACGCAATCTAATATTTTTCTGAAATGCACAGGTAATATAAATTAGAAAATACCCCACGGTATGTATGCAGCATAAAGGACACAAAAAGAAAGACTGATTTGGAAGCACACACAAACTAAAGGAATACCTGATTAACCTTTCACTGACTCCTGAGCCACGTGATGCAAAGCTTGCCTTCCTCCTAGAGTGATGGCTTTAGAAGAAGATGTTAAATTTAACCTCTGGCGCAATGATAAATTGACAATAAAAAATTCAATGGCTTGGTAATTACCAATCACTTTGGACATCGGCAACATTTTTCAGTTCTGTCAGTGCTCATTGGCACAAAAGCTTCAGCTGAAATTCTCTCGATCTTCCTCTTTTTAACTTTGTTTTCATGATGCAGATTAAATCTGCCACCCTATTACTGATTCATTTTCCTAATTTTTCATGTCTGCACCATGCCCCAGCTGCACTAGGCTGATAATTGTGGAGCCCAGCCCTGATGATTAACATCAGAAGAATTAATTATGCCTGCCATTAAAATTCCAGGTTGCACATGGTGATCAAGAAAAATTAAGTTTCTCTAGGCCTCTAAATCATTTCACCTTTGAGGAGAATGATAGCGCCTCGACAGCTAAACTGCAGCCTGTGTTCCAGAAAAGGTCTAAACCACACACCCTTTGTGTAATTCACTAAATGTCTTCCTAGTTGTTCTCAACGGTTTATTCCACTTGCTAAAAGGATTTACTGCTCTCCAAATAAAGACAACTAAAGTATCTGGCTGATCACTTGATTCCAATATAAAACACCTTTTTTTTCCTCATTTCTGAGACTCTCTGAGAATATCTGTCATATTAATTTCCAGATTGAAGCATGGCACAGAGAATGAAAGATCCGAGGAGAAAAGTAATTTCACAGAATTGGTAGACAGTTTACTTTTGTCCCAGTTACAAACTGAAGGGAAATTATTATTTTAGTACTAGGTAAAGACAATTATATTCCTCAGAAATAAATTGATAATGAAACAAAAACAGATTCCTAAAATCTTTAGGCCAAAGATATAACGAGTAAGGAAAAGCCTGTTGACTGACTCATTTCGAAAATGATTTTTGCATGGGAAACACAAAACGTATTCGGTCTAGCCTTAGGTGTGACATTTACTAGAGCCATAAAGACTAAGATGATATGCATTTATCATGTTCTTCTTCTACACTGTTTCATTTTTAAATTACCATAATCATGTATATTACTGGCTGAGCTTTAGAAGACTGTGATGAGGAGTCATATCTTGATGAACGGATGTAAATATCTATGTCAAATGGTAAATGTCACTCACTATCTATGCATTGTATCTGCTTCCCTTGTTATGTTTAGGCAGTACCACCAAAGCAAAACTATTTAGATGTGGATATTCTTGTTAGCTTTTATAGATGGCAGATTTCTAGAATAAACTTAACAGAATCAGACCAAAGAGCAGCACAAGAGCTGTTATCTTCCCCTATAAACT
The DNA here is from genome assembly GCF_000695765.1 of Mesitornis unicolor. Taxonomy (NCBI): domain Eukaryota; kingdom Metazoa; phylum Chordata; class Aves; order Mesitornithiformes; family Mesitornithidae; genus Mesitornis; species Mesitornis unicolor. The sequence goes on from NW_010182125.1 coordinate 9,251, forward strand.
ATGTTATAAAATGGGAGGACTCAGTGCAATTAGAGATTAACTTCTACGGGAAGTCATGTGCATGGCGAAATAAGAGAAAGACTCTTCAATTTTAAACTTAAATCCTTGAGTTTAACATGAACATCACCGCTATAGCTCAAGGATATTGTATTCTATATAAAAGAGGCCATTTAGAACTTATGAGGACTTTATTGCACTGTCTCACGAATGACAACTAGCATAGTATTCGTGATTAAATGAACATTTATTGTATTTGTAACAGTATTCCAGAAAAATGAAGCATGAAGTCATCCATTTAAACATTTTTAAAACATGTCTTCACTGAAAGTGTTGAAAGTATCTCCTCACAAGACTTATGGCAAATTCTAAAACCTTTTTCTTTCTCCCCCAGGACACAAGGGATAACTCCAAAATACCAATATTTTCAGCAAATCACAGATGTCTCCCCAGAGAGTCAGGAAAAGAGTCAAACACATTGCCAAAAGCCTATGAAATAAGATGAGAGAAGTCTGAATATACTTACTGGTCTTGTCCATTTCTAACATCCATGAAGAGAGAGCAAATGAAGTCCTAAAATGGAAAGGTATGACAAGCAATGTAATGAAATGGGATTAAAGCACTGGCATAAGATTATCTCAAACATTTGCTGAGTTACACCAGTATTCAAACTGATACATTCAATTTTTTTCAAGTATGGCTATCAGTCAATATATTTAGGTCATAAAAGATTAATCACAGAATTAATTTTAAGACTTAAAAAACCCAAACCTAACAGTAACGAAAAATAACTGTACTGATTTTTGATACATTTAAAACTTACTGCAAATATATTTACTATGTAAATACATAAATACTCTATCCAAATCACAACCAGCACAGTATGAGCTTTGGAGAAGATTATCTTCACTGACTCCTGTCTTGAGAATGCCAAAAACTAAGATAATTCATCTTGAAAGTAGCTTGAAAGGTTATTGTGGGATTACATTTTAGGCCAGGGAAGACAGGGATTAATATGTTCCATTTCCTCTAAAATGACCAGTAGCCTTTGTCCCGTTTATTCTTACTGGTTCACAGGTGACACTTGTTCCTCCATACCTGGACATAGCACTTTATCTACCAGTCAACTGAAATACAGTGATGGTACAGAGTACAACAGCACTAGCACTGTCTCAAGTCACAGAGTTAATACCCAGTCCAAATCCTTCCTCATTTATGGAAACTTGAATATATTTGACTAATTATTGTAGTGAATAGACAGAAGACTTCAATCAGGGTCACACATAAACTGTTTTGGTTGTGAGAGATTTCAGTCTGGAATCTCTAAATTTTGGCTAATGCTAATTTCTACTCAAAACCTGACACATTAGCACAGGGAGAAGAAAAATACTGTGGGAAGGGAAGGGAAGGGAAGGGAAGGGAAGGGAAGGGAAGGGAAGGGTAGCAGAAAATCTGTTTACAGAAAGAATTTTACATAAGTACAGAAACATTTCTGTTGTCCTCTGAAATCAGAGAAAATTCTGTCAGAGCGTTGTCCAGATGTGAATTCTTCCAGCCTACTGGAAAGCAGCTACAAGAAGTGACACTGCTTCTTGTCAAAAGTGATTCACAACCTGGCTTGCAAACTCCTGTAATACTTTGATGGTTAGGATGATCAGCTCTAAATAACAGAAATAAGCCATACCCCATTTCCAGATAACTTTAGGCAAATTTAAATTGAGATTTAGTTATTTAAGGTCAGCAACTCTGTATGAAATGTATTAGATAAAGAGATCTCTTAAGAGATACATTTCCAGTTTTTATCCAATCCCTCCTAGGTAAGCAACATCTATCATCAAAAAACCCCAAAATTTTATATTGTCACTGATGGTTGTCCTCTGCCATCCTTTATCCTGATTTACTTTGCCAGAGCCTGCTAATACCACTCTAACGATTGCTGAAGTCCAAGCAGACTGTTAATTCTTTGGGAGGCAGATGCCAGCTTCTGCAAGGCAGGGCAACGTTCACATCCCAGAATAAACATTTTACCACACAGAGTCAATCTTATATTCCAGCTACACATATAGGTTGCTAATTACATTTTATACAATAATGAAATTGCATATGATTGGGCAGAGACTGGGTCCTGGTGCTCTAGGTTTAGCAGCTATAAATTGTATTTAAGAATATGATATTTCTTCCAGTAATAAGTTTTATTAACTTACTGTCACCACCTGCATAAGGGGCTCATTCAAAATAGAAAAAGTAAAATGGTGTTTACTTAGGTCAGCCCATTTTGTCAGCAAGATTTGGGGGGATGATTCACTCAAATAAAGATTTGGCAAAATATTGCCATGACAGTTTCAGTTTCAGCTCTCCAGGGAAGACTTTGAAAACAGCAAAATAGAATTAATATTATTTTTTTTTAGCAATAATTAGAATAAGGGATGACTGAATTGCCAAAAATATCACAATCATTTCTACAGAACTGTGCTTACAATGTTACATTTCACAGTTAATGATACTGCTTAGGAAAAAACCCCAACAAAGCAGACATGAGAAGTACTGATTAATAATGTTCTAGTTTGTTACACTTTCACTTGGTGAGGGCCTGCTAGCGTGGTCAATACTCCATCCCTGGTGATTTCCTTTTTCACATGCTACTAATCCATGGTTTTAAAGAACAGGCCACTAGTTTTAAACAGTCTCTAATTCCTTCCATTTTACAGTGCCAGCTATGTTTCATTTTAAAATATCTTAATATTGAAGAATTAGTAACCATCCCTCATACGCTGTAAAATAACAAAACCAGCAAACTGATAGCAATTTCATATTTTCTGGTTTAAAACAGTAATTTATAAAAATCTGTCATTCACTGTCAATCTGTTTTTCTGCTGTGAAGAAATCTGCATGAATTCTGCACTAATATGTCCTTATCTGACCTTCCAGAAGATACAATTATGATTACTTTTTCCTAAATGATATTTTTTCATATTCTTTGCAGTGACAGTAATTGTTAAAAACATCATCTGGGATGAAAATAAATCTAGAAATTTACAAAAATCCTCACATTTTCTGCAGCGACTAGGCTCAATTCCTTGAGGGATTGATGGAGACAAAAAGACACCTTTCTCATGGCAGTCTCCCTTCCTTATCCCGTACTCAACATAACCAATAGCAGTCAAAGGTCAGGGGACAAATGAGAGCTACTCAACTAAGTGAGGCTCTGCAAGAGACAAAGACAAATTGCTACGGATGTGGGAAACTGGAATGAATGAAGAGTTACAAAGATGTTCCCACTGGTCTGGCACCTGTAACAGAAGACAGAAAAGCACATACCCTGCTACCTGTGTCAAAACTGTCCACAACATTTCAGCTAAGACTGGCTGGGAAAAATAGTGTGACATCTCTTCCAAATCACAGAGTCAAGCATTTAGGTGTTGACACAGATTTTACTCAGAGACGTAAATCCCAGATTGTAGGCTATAGTGAAAGATAGGTCATATACTTGAAATATCACTCTCACATCAGGTAATCTGTTGAAGAACTGGCTCCTTATATGCAGACGCACTTTAGCAGTCTTTCTGCAAGCAAATTCAACTGAGGACCAAGGTTAGAAATCTCATATAGTCAATCTTTTGATGAAATTCACAGCACTTCTTGATTTTAGTAAGGTCAAGAATTCCACAACTCCTTTGAAACTCGAGAAAGTTTTCCTGAGAGACAAAACATTGTGCATTCAACAGTGTTCAAGTTTTGATTCTGCTTTGATTTAATTAAAATAGCTTTGCTCTTCACTACCTGATACCTTATTGGAGCAAAGCTTTATATTCCTTTTTAATAATTGCCTCTTTCTGTGAGGGGATTTGGCTTCAGTAATATGGGGGGGTTCCAAATGATTAATAACCTGAATATTGAACAAATGGCAACATTTCATTCATGCAGAGCAGGAAAATTTAGCCCCCATGGGTTATGTTACTGGGAACTCCTTAAATCAAAATGTGGAAACTCAATATTGAGGTACATAAACTATAAGCTTTATCGATCATGTCTCTTGTGACTGGGCATTCCTACCATGCTAAAGGCATAATTCTGCATGGGCCTGATTTCCTTCAACTCTGACTTGAGGGTGCTCAGCATCTAAAAAAATCATAAAATCCTGTTTCTCAGAATAGAACATGGAAGAATGCTCAAGGATAATTTTTTCTTCAGCTTTTCTGAAATCCTCGTTGGGCATTTAAGAATCCTGAAGGAAATGAATGGATATGCTTTCCAGCAGAGGAGGTTGCCTATTCGGCATAAACTGTAGTAGCAGTATGAAATGCCTTCTGATAAGAGGCCGATGTCATTTTGTTTTCTGATCTGGTGCAACGCTAGCAATCCCTTCTTACGTATTTGCATAACTTTGCCTTACATCAATTTGAGCGACTACTTACCTGTCATGTATGGTGTGATACTGAGTAGATGCAGAAAAGGACAGCCAGTGAAGGGTGAAGGAAGAAGCCAAGGTTATAAACCAGTGCTCGTATTTACAATGGAGCTTTATTTTCCTGAGAAGCTCCTCCAGCACAGACATAGGTGCGAGTGGAGAACATTGGAGCTCTCTATCAGGCAACACCCTCCCTGGCCCATTCCTGTAAATTCTCCTCAGTGGCATGTTTTATTGCCCTGGAGACACCACATGATGGCTATTTATTTAATTGCCTGGAAAGCCCGGCCAAAGAAGGGTGTCTCAAGTTTGGCATGCTAGTTTCCTGCTTGCAGATTTACAATTTAGTGCTGTTTGGGTTTTCAGAGTCTCCTTGTTAAAAGTGCAAGGGGCCCTTTTCACCCTATGAAGTACAATGGCTTTGTCTGCTTCCAAACAACCAAAATCCCCCAAAAGGCACAGAGCAGAAGCGCAGTCTGCTTGAAAACTGGTGTGTGCCGCCTCTCCAACCACTGATTAATACTCGACATATTCTCCAAGCAGAGCTCTATATCAAGTTCAGCGTTTTCTCTGTCCTGTCTTTTCCTTCCCTCCTCCTGCCTGATTCTGTAGACAGAGCGCCATAATACGCAATAGAAGCATAACTCTTTAAACTGAAAATGTCATCACTTAAGAATACAAGAGAGTGGTATGTGTCATGTATGTCTGCAAAATGCAGTTGCTGTCTGTTACAGTCTGTAGCAACTTTTAAATCTGTCATCACGGCATGAATTTCATATTAAGCTCCTTCCCAGTGCTTTAGCCAGGAAGTAAAGGAGGGAACATACTGTATCATTTATGGGCACGCTGGTGCTGGGTCAACCATGACATCACTCTCCACTCCGCTGAGCTGTAATGAGGTGAAAAGGCAGCTTTAGAACAACATAGCACTTTATTTATTAGGAAAATTTAAGTGTGCGTGTATTTCAATTTATGATAAAACCGAAAACAAAGGTTATGGACTATAGCTCTCCTAGAGCACAAAGTAAAGGGAAGAGGGGAGGTATTTTGTAGATGGTGAAAGATTTAATGCACATACATCACAGAAGATTGAAAGTTCTGGGCAGGCTAAAATCCTGTACTGACAGCCCAACCAATTAGAGATGGTACACAGCGCGTTTTGCTGCAGTCAGATTGTACTCTATACTTTGATCGGAGGGTGTCACTGAAGCAAGAGTCTTGTTAAGACTAGCAAAAATCCTCAAAATCAAAAGGATGTAGGCTTATAAACTGAGCACAGAAGAAAAATATTTGGCGAGGGCTGGAGGCTGCAAGAGCCCTTGATTGTAGAAGGTTCCCTAGAAATCTGCAATGCTTTTTTAATCATGTTGAGAACCTGGGCAGTTCATAGCATCTCTTCAGATTAATGCTTAAATATAGGATGGACATTTGTACTTTACAGTAATTGTTTTTTTGCCCACAGCTGGAGATGGGACAGAAGAGGGACAAAAAAGGTAGAAAACCACAATGCAGCACAGGTCTGATCAGACTTGCAATTAACTGCTCTTTTTCCTGTTTTCTCAACGACTTCTTTTAGCGTTCTGTTTTATTTTTAAGGTTGGCATAATTATTTTTCCTGCTTAAGTGAAACAGTAAGGAACTTGTTATTTTTACTGCAGGCATGGTACCAACAGTTGGCTTTTTCTGGCAGGCACTGCAAAAGCATTGCTGCTGCTTACTTCTCTATTTCGAATTTTGCCGTGCTTCTAAACAAGGCATCCCACTGCCAGCTGATGAGCAGCCTGGTAATCCTGTCTTCCTTGGCACGCACAAGAAACCCCAAACCCACTGAGGTAAAAAAATACTTCGAAAACACTACATGCAAGCTGGAGCTTTTCTGTGAAGGATAGGAACACATTAAGTACCAGGTCTGTGTAATGAATTTCTAGGCATTACTGTCATACAAATAATAAATAATAATTTACATAAATACACCGCTACATGTAATTAAATACAGAATTATATCTAGGTTTAACTAAGAAATGTTGTTTCCTATTGAGATTTTTTCCCCCTATTCCCTATTATTATTATTCCTGTTACTTTAACAGCTCTAGTCCCAAGAAACAGATAGCCTGAAATTGGTCTGTAGCCAGATTATCCACGACTCTAACCTTCCTAACCCTCACAAACCTCTAATACCTAGCAAATGTCTGAACAGTACTTGGCAGAAAACACTCCATGAAGAACCCATCTGGAAGGGTCAACGTCAGCCCCTGAAAAGGGGTTATTCTTTTTTTCAAATTAGTGGTAAGCCGATGTCTCGGTATGGCGCTAACATGCAATGCACTGCTGGAGTTGTAATTTTTCAGATGAAATGTAAAACTTCATTCCTCAGTGTTCATAGGGGTTTAAGAAGCCATTTATGTTTCTGAAAGCAACTTTATTATTACTGGCCAAGCTCTCACATGGGGGAATTAATTCTGCATAGTATATTTATCTGAAGAAGGGAAAATGGTTTCTTTGTTTGTTTGTTTCATACACTTACCAGGCAAATATTTCAGACATTTTTAAGATCACGTTTCAAAAGCTAATATCAACCTTCCAGAAAAAAAGGGATTAAGTAGGCAGAACAGATAATCTTGCACATGTTCTTATTTCTGCCGATAATATCCACTAGATAGCACCAAATATTTCATAAGTTGCAAGTGCTGCACTTCCAATGATGCTCTGCAATGCACATGTAAAAGAAGAGCTGCGTAAATGGGACAACTTGTGCAGTAGGCAACTCCTCAATCCAAATGCAAGCAAAGCATAGACAGCTTTCACTCTTTCTTTGTTCTTTCCTTGTTTGGTTTTTTTTGTAAGGTTACTTTCCTATATAATCTTTTCCTGTTTTCTCCCCATTCTAATAAGGTTCAATCTACCTGTGGATTTCTTTGCTGAGGAAGAAAGGTCTAAAGAAATGCCACGACTATAAAGTCTCTTACTCCACCACTCATTCTTAAAATGTCTTTGTCCACCTTCTCAGTGCACATTTGAAAAACAGGTCTGGAAAACTATCCAAGGAACCTATTAGTTAAAATATTTTTATTTAAATTTGACTTGTAAAACATTCTCTCTACTTCCCCTCACATGTGTTACTTGTTTCAAGTACAGCATGAACCAACAGTAAACATTGTTTTCCATCCCTGGCTGTGATGGAAAGCACCTGGAAGACAAAAGATGACAGAGAAAATCAAACCCAAGATTATACAGCATGAACCAAATTCATTCTTCATATGTTTCCTCAAATGCTGACCTAAATTGAATTACACCATGAGTGAGTCTGGCTCTCTATCTGCATTTCTTATTAAATTGCTCACTGTTAGCATCTGCCTTTTCATTATACCTTGTGGCCTTTCCTTTCCCATTAATAACCTCACCATATGCCCCGAGTTCAGTACTTCCTCCACCGAATTTATTTTGTCATCTGCAGATTTTTTAACCTGTTTCCTTTATCAATATGTAAAACATCTTACTAAAAGACAAGAAGCATAGTCTCCAAATGATCCACTGCTTGCATGATGCTCTTTTCAACAGGTACGTCTGTACCTTTCCATATTTAGTAGTCCTGTTTCTGTCCCCCACAGTCACACTGAACAGCATGGTACTCACTATGACTCTACAGTCTTCAGAAAGGTATAGAGAAAAAAGCAGAAAACAACACTATGTCACTGTATGAACCCACAATGAGCTGCTCTTGAGTACTGAATACAGCTTTGGTTTCTCTAGCTCAAAAAGTTGTAGCAGAATTTGAAAACAGAAAGGAAAGGGCAGCAAAGACAATTGGGACTTGAAGTGACTTCTACCCAGAAACGATTAAATAGAGCAGGACTCTTAACTTAAAGCCCTGCCTCTGAGAAGATATGATCCTAACTATAAAAATCAGAAGTTGCATGAAGAAGCTGAAAGGTTGTTTCTAGTACAAGAATTAGACAATATCAAATGAAAATAGTTCCATCAATGCATGGTTATACTAATGAATTAGACACAGGATGCTGAGAACGCTGAAGATTCCATGTGAATTTTAAAAGCTGTTAGATATTTTAAGGAAAGAAAAATCCATCCAGGACTATTAAACACAAAGATATCACCTTTGCCTCATAAAATCCTTAGCCATACATCAGTGAAAACTAGAAAACCGAGAGGGCATTATCGCTACATGTCTGACCTAATCTCACGCCCTTTCGTAGGCAGCAATTAGTGGCCACTGCTGAGGAAGAAATCTGGGCTGATAGAGGAACTCAGTAACGCTAGCAGCAAAACTGTGAAATCTCATCACCTGCCACAGTTTACTGCCTGTGCAATGAGCGGCAGTAAGAAAGAGGGTGTAAAAAAAAAACCAGTTCATGCTTTCAGTTAAAGCACTAAACTGAACTCTAGAGCATAATACAGATCTCGGTCCATTTTCCCCTGTGACAGCAGTGGCTCTCAGTTAGTGAGGAAGCAGCAGAGAGCTACTCGGTGCCTTGCACTGCTGTATAAGATTCAGAAGTGCTCTTCTGATAATGTCTGTATCATCTGCATGTTGTACTGCACAGCAGTTTGGCTTTAAAGTACGACTGTCTCTGCTCACCAGCTGACACCACTGACCTTCTATAAATACTTCACCTTCACTTTTCTGTGTTCACAAATCAGAGGGTTCTCTTCCATTTGAATTCTCTAATATTTTTCACGGTGCCTTATAACCTGTACAGAAGAAGCTGAACAGGAAGAACCAGACAATGAAACACAATGCAGGAAGATGCCAAATCAGTCAGAAACCCCCACCCTATGCCCACACAATCAGCGCCAGCTGTAGTCCAATTAAACTTAATCTAGTCACATGCTCATGTGTTCCTCAGAAATTAGAGGAAATCAATTCAAATGCTAATGAGAAAACCCGTAATTTATTATCTGCTGAGGAATGCATGTTACATTAATTTTAACTGTAAACAATTATTTTTATTGCAAGATTAATTACACCATCTTACAAAACTTCCTTTTTTCATATTTTTTGAAGGAATTCGTTTTCTGCTACTGTTTTGTTGATCTGTCACAGTATTTTAAACCTGGAAAAGTATAATTAATTTAGGAATACTACAAATGCGGTTTTCTATTCCTCTGTCAAAGGGAAGTGGGACAAATGCCTGGGGCAAAATACAGAAAGATCCAGCTGAAGCACTTGGTCTAAACAAAAGTACAAGAGCTGGAAAACAGTACATTCCTTATTGGGAGCCTGGAGCTAAAAATGTAAAGGTGAGAAAAGAGAGAAAGTCCCGGTAACAGCAAAAGTAATTTTTTCATGGGTGCTGGCTAAAAAAGAATGAAGAACAGAACTCTGAGTTAACCCAAAATGTCGTTCAGCTAGCCCAGCAGCTTGCTTTATTTTCAGTTGATCCCTTCTCATGTGATGCTTTTTTTCCTCTGTACTTCATTTTTTTGTTTTAAATCAACTTCATTACATTCAGGAAGTTGCAAAATATTTTATCAATAAAACGCAAGGAAGCAGTGAAAAGGGAGAAGCATTTCAGGAAAGCCCATCTTGTTTGCTGACTAGAAGTCTTACTATTTTTCTATTAAAAAAGTGTGCAGAATGAAACATTTGCATTATAGATGAAGTTTATTGCAGCGATGCAGAGGCAGAGAAAAACAAAAATCCAAACAGTATTTATTTGTCCGGTTCCCAGAGTTTGTTCGAAAAGCCTGTTCTGATCTTCGAAAAACTCAATGATAAAATGCCTTATCCTAAGCAGCCCATTGCTTTTTTTGTGCGTTTGATTGTTAGCACTAGTAAGAATTCAGACACCCTTACCAAAACAAAAAATTTAAATAAAACAAAATTTAAACTGGAAATGCATTTAAAGAGTAAATTTAGTGACTGGGCAAGCAAGAAAGACCATCCAATGTAGGAGTTTAGTTTCATATTAATTGCTAGGAGTTTGCTTAATACAGCTAAATCTGGGCCTCGGGTTTTTGGGCTGAGTATGGGGCTCAGGTTTTGGGGATACAACTAAATAGGAGATTTTTCTTCACAAGTGTTTTAGCGCCGCCATTGGTCACATTACTTTATGGAAACGTGACAAACGTAGCTTTTCCTTCTCTCCAAAAAATGATTTGTGCTTTCACTAATTTATTAACTACTCATAATGGGTTCAAAGAAGACTTTAAACATATCTGACTTTGTGTATCATTTTCAAAAATTACACTACTTGTAATTCTTGTCATGTGTGTAGTAAATACAACCACATGCTTCTGATAACAGTAAATGGTTAGCACACTTTTTAGCTGAGAAAAAAAAGGTGTAACATTGCAAATAACAAAACTCAAAGAATAACAGATAACACTGCTATGCACAAATAGCCTCGTTCACATGCATATAGTGAGGGAGATAAGATTATATTCAACCTACAAACTGTAGTGCGAACAGAGCACATTACAGTAACTATTCTCCAAAAGCATCTAAAGATGAGTTTCAGAAGGTTGGGCAGAATGAACTGTTTGCACCCAAACTGTGTTTTTAATATTAGATCAGATCAGTACATGACAGAGGAACAGGGGACCAGTTTGTAACATACCTGAGGGTAACTGCTTACCAAAAAAGGCCTGAAGTTCTTAGTGTTTCTTTCACTGTCTTTATCTAACAAACACAGAAGCTGTACTGCACACAACTCTCACTCTTTC
>NW_010182125.1:20367-25618 GCF_000695765.1 Mesitornis unicolor
CTTTGTGTTAAAAAAACCCATCCTTTTAAAAAATCTGCCACCGAGGATTACCATTAGCTATCATGAAGTCTTGTTCATAATGCAAAGTTAAAAGGAAACAAAGGGCAAAGGAACTTCAGACGACATCTGTGTTTCGATGTTGCTGGACCCTATACTTCAGCAGATCAAATGGTTCAGCAACCTGAATTACTCTTTGCCTGCTCTAAAACATCTTTGGTTTTCAGAGTGAAGCTGAATGTGACTGTGTCATTTGTTGCTTTTGTTAAAGGAACTCAATGCATTGTAATTCCAGGTTCACCACCGATACTGGTTAAACTGTAAACCTCTCTACAAAGTAATAAAGTAAATGGAGCATAGTAGCATATATCACACATATGTTAGGAACAGTGCTGCCATGAAGCTCTGATTAAGCAGTACAATCTTCACTCGGTTTTCATGCTTCAAAGCCATACATTTTGAACTCCTTCCCAATAAAACTTGGGAATATGATGAAGCTACTCTGGACCTCTTTGTACTTCACATACTGATGACATACAATGACCAAAGGAATTTTTCTTTGGCACAGGGTGTTATGCTGCCGTATGCGTGTGTACCAATGCCCCTTCCTCCCAGTTCTCTCAAGCACAGTCTTCAGATCATTCTGACCAGCAGAAGCTTTGACATCTGTCTTCACTGACACTTCTCACCAACTAAAAACAGTGCTGGCACTTTCCAGAAGAAGGATGGAGGATTTTTCAGAGAGGTGTTTAGTGGGACATTGATAATCACTAGCATTGTAAGAGTGTCTTTAAAGACAGCCTAAGGAGAAAATGGAAACACAACTCTAATCCTGTTAGGCAAAGAGCCCTAAATAAAAGTCATTAAACTGCATATTTCAAAATTTTATAGTTCAAAGTCAGAAAGAATTATTAGATGCTTCCAGCTGGCCATCTGTTAATCAGAAACCATTAAGTTTCATTCAGATGGCCCACATTAATTTCCAAAAAATTTCTAGTTAAACCAAAATACTCAGCTCCATTGGGGTATTAAATTACTTGCTGAGGCAGAAGGTAGAGGAGCACAAATAAGAGCCCAACAGGCAAAACTTCAACACAGGCAGTAACGAATGAGGTGAGATATACCCAAGCGGTCTCAGCAAATCAACTCAAGCCTCCATCACTGAGGGCCTTCCCCATCTGGGTTGCAGGTGCCCTCCCTCCCAGACAGCATTCAGTCTAGCACAAGTGAGCAAGACACGTCAGCCACATCCAAGAGGTTTCTCTGCACAACTCAGACCACTGGCTCACATTATCTGGTGTCCCATGTCTAGTTCTGGTCAGCCTCTCCTCCTTTAGAGGAACCTGCAAAGAAGATCCTTGGATCTATACCCTTAATTGGATGTTTGGGGAAATTCCTTCCTGACCAGCTGGAGCTCTGGAGCTCGAGAACTCTTTATAACCGTTGTCTAAATGCAGAGCTGGCTGTGTCACAAAACAATGCAAAAGCATTTCAGAGTAGAGCAATGCAAACATTTCAGTTCTTGTTACAACCCACAAAAGAAAGGAGGAACTCAGACTTACGAACTCCAAGGACAGAAAAGGTAACTGGAAACCTCCAGCAATCCCCTCGCACTGCCAACCCCATATTTCTGTACCTATAAACATGCAGGTATTAGAATTTCTCATTGAAGCTGAATTACTATTTTGTTCCTTTGCCTTTTTTTTTTTTAAAGAAAATCTTATCTCCCTTCCTTAAAAATCTAAGTAATGGTGAGTCCTCCACCTCACCTGGCAAGCAGTTCCTGCATCTAATTACTCTCACAGCTTCCAGCCATTTGATCTTGTTATGCTTTGTCAGCAGGACAGAAAAGCCCAATTATCACTTTTTTTCCTGTGGAAGGGTATCCCTGTGCTTCCTGACCTTATTTTTAAGAAGCTGTGTAAGTAGAGCTCCTTGCTTCTTTCTTGAAAGAATAAGGCTTGTTTTCTAGCACTTGCATAATTTTAATGGCTTGCATTTGAACTCTTACTTCCACATCTACCTCTTGCAGGGCAGTCCTCACAAAACTCCACAACCTTATTAGTGATCTTGCCAATACTGTTTGGACTTCTTTACTCCTACAGACACTTCTGATACAGCCAGGGAACTCTTTGCCTAACTACAGCGTTGAGAGCTCATATTGAACTGAATATTCATAAGGTACTCCGTTCTTCTAAGACAGAATTACTGCTTAACCTTCTTAACTTCTAGGTATAGCATATCTTGCTATATTATAGCAGTGTCTATAGTATAGTATCTGTAGTGATACTAACACGCAATTGAAAATAACATAATTGGTCTGTGACCATGTCACAAGGCCACTGAGATCTATTTAACAAATGTTCTTTTTCTTTATTGTTACTACCTCACTAATGCTTGTCTCATCTACAGACTTCAGCAACTAATGCTTTCCAGCATTGTCTAGTTTTTTTTGGACAGTAAGATTAGTATCAAAACAAGCCTAGATCTCTGGGGAGCTCCACTGGAAATAAATCTACCAAATTAATCTCTCCCTATGCACAAATATATTTTAATATCTGCCACTAGCCTATTTTTAATCCTTTTAATAAGTGTTCTGTTAACATAATACAAGATTTTTTTCTAATCAGAGTGGTTTAAGATGAAAGATATGTGCAGGCATCTGCAAATGATAAAGTCAGCTCAGCACTTATAAACTGGACATAGATTTGCTACTTGCCTGGTCCACTTGAGAAGTAAACCAGGTTAGCTAAAGCAAAAGTGCTTTAGCTAGGACATTCACAGCACAGTTGCAATGGGCCATGCTTGTGCTGAGTCACTTCAGTGACTGAGATACCTGACATGTATCTCAACTCAGTGCTGCGCCTTGCCAAGTGCATACAGCTGCACTGAAGACTTTTTACATACGGGCAAGATTGTGCACGGCTTAGATGGCACCAGTGATGGAAACATCATGCAGAAGTACATGGGATGCTTGCACAAGCTACCGAAGAATGTCCCCATTAATGATCTGCAGCCTTCAACTTCTCAGAATCCCCTTCCTCAGCCAAGGTTCAGTGGCATAACTTCTTGTGTACAATGCTGTGCTCTCTCAATATTGCACACGCCAGTTTTCACAGTAAACTGATAGATACCTATAAAAACGTGTTATTTTTGAAAGCTGTATTAATTACACAGGATGTGTCTGGTAGATCTAGTCTTATTCCTGGTCTACATATGGCTGAATTGCAAAACTTCTGTCAAAAGCTCAATTGCCAAATTTGATATACTTATTAGACATCATTCAAATGCAGAAGTTGCCTGTGAACCTAGAAGCTAGAGGCTGATTACACCCAGAGACTTAACGGCTCTCTTTAAAAGACTACCGAGTTTGGAATCTCACCCTTTGGGTAAATGTGTGAACAGAAAGCTTGAATCTTTGAGGGTCATTTACTGCTTATCAGAAGCCATGATGAATATGTGAGTAGCTGCTCAGTCTCAGATGTGACAGTTACCTGTGTACTGCCGTAGCTTCATCACAGATAATGTAACCATTCCCAACACAAACTCAAACATTAACCTATGTGAGGGCTGATATCAGACCATCTGTGAGTATAAACATTTGTGCAGATGAAAAAACAGCTGATGAACATATAGATGAGTTTCCTCTGTGTAAAACAAACTCTTTCTGACTAATCAACCTTTGCATCTTGACACTTCAGTGGTATAGTATATACATCCTTTCAGCTCTGCCATCAGAATGTAATAAATCTTCCTGCTAGTGTCATAATACTCTTCTCAATATTTATAGTTACAAAAATTTAACTCTTGACTGCATGTTAAAAAATGTAGAGAGGATTGATTGTTAAAGTAAAAATCAATCTGAGGGTTTTGATGATTTAACAAGCTGCAGAAGCATATAAATGTATCACAAAAACTTTGATTGATTTATAACTTTGTAATCCATCCCTCCTCATCTATTATCCTGTAAGTACTGTATTAGCAATCATTAGTAGCAAGACGAGATAGAACACTGACATCTTCCTGACACAATATGACCATAACTGGAATCTTCTAATACACAAATGCTTTTACCTGGCTATTAATAGTGCCCTTCACTAAAGATGGACTGGTATTGCCAGCCGTATTGAACGACTGAAGTTTGCTATCAATCCTGGAAGTGTCTGCTCCGGATGGTTGTACCTACCGGAACAATAGTGCAGTGCCAGCCAGACTGCTGTATTACTGTTCTTACCAGTACTTTCATTTATCTCTGTAAAAAGACAATCATTTAAAATTAAATCCGTAGTAGCAAGGGAAAGGTAGGTATTTTTCAAGATCTTAGAATCAGAATCTGACTCTGATCTCCATGAAAGAATGTTTTCATTTTTCCACAAGCGTACAATTCTCTCATGTGCACGAGGCTTCAAGATTACAGGCACGGGCTAGGGCCACCAGTGATGTCAAATAAAGATCAAGAGCTTTCTACATAACAACTCTCTGTACTGTCACTATGACAGCACTTTTTCTAAGGTTTTAAATTGTCTCTAAAGAATCTTATACAGGATGAAAGAACACAAAATCTCCACCGAAAATGAATATCAAGCAAGATTGCTACTAACTTAATTGTAAACAAATTATAAGGAAAAAAGAGCTTTTTGTCATTTGTACACTAAAAAGCAGGTGCAGTTGGTGGTACATATACATCATGGGTATCAGTGGTTTATGCAATACAGTGAACATCTTGGGCCACAGTACATTTTGTCTCTTCCTCCCTTTGGCAAATTTTTGGCAGGTGACACTTGTGTTGGAGATCTTTAAAATTCTTTACTGAAACAAGTGTTGTGAAAGCCAGCCCAGACAGCAGCATCTCCCAGGGCAATTCAAGGCTCTCCCAGACAGAATCCCCCCTAGTTTCCTCATACCTTACTCTTGTACATTTATACCTTATAAATGGATGCATTTTATTGCTAAAGTGCCTACCCTGGGCCAGTTCTTTATACTACTGTAAATCTAGCACAATTCATTTAATGATAGTGGGATCATTTTGCATTTATGCTTGTGTAAATCAAACCAAACTTTGTCATTTCTGTCTGCACTTTTAACACTAAATATTCCCATTAACTCCAGTCTTGTTGTCAGCTGTGTAAGAGATCCACAACAATGGGAAGTCTGTAACATGTTTAAGATATTTAGAAATACATGGCATTATATATGTGGTCTACTTCATAGGCATTTATTGCTTTAATATAAGTAATTCCTAAAGAAATTCCTG